>NC_056727.1:241025284-241217784 GCF_019279795.1 Protopterus annectens
GGATTAGATTCTAGACATATTTTAGGAGCTGCAGCTTGGTCCTCTGTACATACTTCCACAAATCACTGTAAGCTCAGTTCCTTCTCTAGATCTAATTCAAGCTTTGCTAGGAGAATTCACCAGGGGGTCTTGGACCCTTTTGCTTCTACCCTCCAAATGTAATAAGCTAGGGTAAACTTCCCATATAACTAAGGACCTACAATTTTTAAGCAGTGATCAATATGATAGACATAATACAGTTGTTTATTTATTTATTGCTATTGTTTACTGGGAAAGTGCACTAGACCTGAAAGAGCCCATTTTCAGTGGAAGCCTAGAGAGAAAAGCTCCGACAAGAACATAGATACAGAAAATATTAAACATTAATTGGTACAAAAGTAGATACAGTGTTACACATAGTGATTACAGTAATATGTACAGAATATATACATAAAAGCAGGATTTTTTTTATTGCCAGATGAATTCAATCAAACAGGTATAAAAAGAGATATATTACTCAGCATTATTGTAAGTAAGCTGTGTAAGTAAACTTAACGTAACAGTAGATGTTCGAATGATCACTGTTGTGGTAATGGCTCTTTCCCTCCATCCATCCCCTTTGTTTTCTGGTGTGTTGATTATGCCAGGGTATGGACATTTATTTTTTTGTTCCTAACATTGTCTTTTCAGGGCTCAGCTTCCCTCTCTCTGTTGGCATGAAAGTTCTGAAGGGCTTGGCACCCACACCTGTCTTTTTAGACAGCTCAGAATGAGCTGACTGACAATTTGGGTGCATGGAAGGTGCCCTGAAGCTTTGAAAGCTGGCTTGCTGTTACATTCTATGTAGGATATAGCCCATATAGCTAAGACTACTGCATCAGTAATCATTTCAGCATGTAGTGTTATAATTAGTTTACTTACATAACTGTAATTTTCCAAATTATTCTGGATAATGATTTATGCTTTGATCGGAGCATACATTTCTGTTTCTACTGCTTACTGAAAACCTAAACCTCAGGGTAGGGCTGAGGTTCTCCATTACTGCTAGATGTGTTTTCAGTAAGTTGAGCCATTTATCCCTACAACTGGCAAGATATAGTAGTTTTCATAACTATTTCAGAGGATCTCATATAATTTGACCAGCTCGTGAATGCCTCATTGTCCTGGTTTATGAAAACTCAGACTTAGACACAGACTGGAATTTTTTACAGCTGTTCCTTGGTAGCATCTGAAGGTACAATTTATTTCTACTGCCACAAAGAAACATCTTTTTCATCTGTTCCTTCCACTCTTTTATCCTTTGTTTAGTGCATGAGTGTATCTTTGACATCTGTCAAATAATGTAAACTATAACTACAGGCAAAAGCTCTCTGATATTGCTTCCTTGTGCTATATGTGTTTGCAACAATCAATGCTGTTCATTCCTCTCATTGTCTAGAAACTGTAGTGTTATACACATTTTAGCTGATATCCTTCCTTATAACCACCTCATAATGCCTTTATTTTGTGTTTATGAAAACCAAAGCTGCAACAGATTATCAATTCGTTACCTCTTGCAATTAAACTGATAAACAGAAATGTATAATTTGTCAAGAAACTACACATTTTAACCATTTCCAGCTGTCAGGAATAGAAAATATCATTTAAATAACATGTATCTTTGTCCATGTTATATTTTAGTTCAGTTTAAGCCTGATTGATGTTTAGCTGGCTTCTTTCCACAATAATGTGAAACATGTGCATACCCCCTCAACTGTCCAGATTTTCACATAATGTCCAGATTTTTGCCTCATTTTTTGTCTGTTCCTCAGAAAATTATTTTCTGACACATAATTGAGGACTGAAGTCATTAAATAATGTCAGACATTTGAGTTTCAAATGTTATATCGTTCAGAAAATTAATGCTAACACAACACATTTTATTCTATCACTTTTCTAAGTTTATAAGAGCAATATTTAAAATTTACCCCTATTTTGGGGCATTTGACCCCCTATATTTTTGGGCTTTCTTCAGATATCTTTTGTTAAGAGGCTGAAAGGTGTGAACACGAGCATGTTATCTAGTGGATAAAAGCAGTAAAAGCTTTATTCCACACACTAGTTTACAACAGCAGTGCAGTGATGCCCCTCCACCCTTCCTCATCTTAAAATGTGAATGTCTTATTTAATGAAAAACACAGTTTATAAATCAGAGTTGCTATATTTGGACCCATTTAAAGTGTCAGCTCATGTCACATCAGTGTTTGCTTTAAAAATAGTTGTGAACATAAGAAAAGAACTTATATTTAGTTAAAGGTCTATAAGCTATTATGTGCCAAACGTCAGTCTGACTGGATGATAACTGCACTTATGTAGTGCTCTAGTTACAGAAATGTGGTTTAAATATATCAAACAGCACAGACAGGAAGTAATTCTACTTAATGTGAAATGCTAATAATAGGCTGCCTTTTTGTACTGTGGAATCTTGTTGGAAACTCCTGAGCCAGCAAATAAACTCTGAGAGATTGACACCCCTCAGATGAGGTGATATTCCCTAACTGTAATTCACCACTTCCCTGCCCCCCCCCACCCCACCCCGGAAATCATTTCTCATTCAAACTGCAATTTTAAAGGCAAACAATGAATAGAACCCACATCCTTCAGCCATTAAAAGTGTGTGTGCTACCTGTTGAACCACTGACACTAATCTACTTTTACTAAAGATTCTTGAACTTAACAACATTTCTCATTATTTCTCTTCTAAGTGAATGAATCTCTTGTCTGACAGGAAAGACAAGGGTGAATTATTCTCATTAGCTGTGCCCCTCATGGTGCAATATATACAAAAAGTAGCTTTCCAAGAAAACAATATCATGGAACATGAATGTTCGCCCATGTGACAGTATTCAGAGTTAGCAAAAATAAAATTTGTTGTAAGTAATTATTTCGTGTTGGCAGATTTGGATTTTGTAGAAATTTGTGACAAGATAAAAAAGTAGGTATTCCCAATTTTTACTTATAACAGCCTTTTTAAATTTTGGTCAATAAAGTCACTGGAAGAAAAATAACGATAATTGACCAATAACTGAACCTGAAAAATCACCATCTAGTAGGGTCTTATTTATATTTGCATAAATAACATAACTGCAAAACTCTTTTTTCTAAATCTCATGAACTATGTTATCTTAATCATTTATATAATTTGTGAGTTGGCATAATGATTAAGGTGTTTACCTTTCAGGTGCAGGGTTTGATTCTCACATTTGAGGGAAAATTAGCTAGGGCAAAAAGACCACACAAGGGAAGCTAGCCTAGTATTTACCTATGAACCTATTAATAAGCTATTTGTAAAATTCATATCCAATGGAATTTTTTACGTGAGGTACTATAGTGATAGATCAAAACTCAGAGGGGCAACAATATGGTTAATTTCTTGAAGAGAAAATGTAAATGATTTTTATTGACTTCTTTATTGATGAAGTCTTCTTGAGAGACGAAAACGTGTGTGGTGCTTGTCGCTGGAATCTTTTGCACGTTAATAAATTATTTGTGATTAATTTGTGCCTTATTGTGAGCTTTTTGCCCTGATAGCTACTGGACTGGCGTGGCTGCTTCTTTCTTTTTTGCGTGGTTCGTATATTGCAGCATTTGTTTTGGTTTATTGACAGTCTGTGATTATACTAAAAGATATTGATGAAATGCATACAAGTATCGTAGTTATAAAAGGCCTAGACAACTTTAGAAAGTAGGGGCATTAGTCATCTTAAGAACGTTGCAATTCCATCTGGATTTAAATGAATAAATCTAAGATGTGCTTGATATTGATATTTTTCATTGTGGAACTTAGGATAGACCCTTGTATATTCCGTTTTGTAGAGTTACTGACATAATTTATAGGTTCAGTTGTTGTACAGAAGAAGACAGTTATTAAGCAGACCCATATTACATTTAATCTACAAGTTTTCATTGCACATTTCTTTCTTGTTGTGAATTTGTGAAGTAACAATATTTCTTAAATTTCAATGGCTAACCCATAATCATCTATAGTTAGTGTTTAAAATACATTATTTTTTCTGTATTCTTTACAAAACAAAAAAAGGTCAATATATCAGAAACATGCCAGATTTTCTAGTGAACTTAAAAGCTGGACAATTTTTTCTTGCATTATCCTGTTTTAAGGCAAACACATCCATTGGTTTAAAATATGAAATAAACTATCTTTTGGTGCCCCCTGATACTTTGACAAAAAGGAACTGTTGGGCATGTGCATAAAAACACTATTATTCTGTAGATATGCTAAACAGCTTTTGTGCTGACTGTATACTGCCATTATATCTTGAGTTAAGGTAGTTCACATTGGTTTTCAAAAATGAGGAATTCACACACACAACCAGACATACACTGATAGATAGATGATAGATAGATGACAGATAATAGACACACATTCATATATAGATATAGATATAGGTATAGATTTAGAAACAGATACAGATATACATGCGCATATACGTATACATATACATATACTTATACACATATACATATACATATACTTATACATATACACATATACATACACATACACATATACTTATATATATATATATATATATTTATATATATATATATATATATATATATATATATATATATATATATATACATATACATACACATATACATATACTTATACATATACATGTACAGATCTGCTTCTACTTATTGAAATCCCACTTCTTCGAACCTCATAACAATGAGACGAAGCTGCTGAAGATGTAGTTTCACAATCACCCAAATCAAAGTAAAATAACTCCAGGAAACAAATTACTTGGCCACCATGGTAAACTTTTCCCTTTTCTCCACTATACTGTGATCTCAAGATTGGTATATTTAGTTGAGGGGAGACGGTAAATCCCCCCACTTCGGTGAGTTTGGTTTGCTTTAGTTTGTTGTTGATGAGTTGCTGGACAAGTGGTTCATTTCCCAGAGTTATTTTATGGTGATCTAGGTGATCATGAAACTACATCTTTGGCAACTTTGTCTTGTCGTTATGAAGTTAGATGAAGTGGAATTTTGGTAAGTAGAAGCTATGAAGTCTGACATGTAAGTGAATGTTATGATGTAGTGACTTTAATATGCAGTGATATGATAGAATAAAGTACATAAGCAAAACAACAGCATGCCTTAAACATGTGAACAGTCAGCAAATATAAGGACGGTGTAAGTATGCCCCTGTACTAGCCATATAATGAATACTTTATTGTAATGATCATGTCATATGTGTAAATGATGATACAGAAAACATTAATATGACACATATCTGTTTTAAATGTCTTTGAATCACAACTATCTATGTCTGTACTTATTGCTAGTGTGAAGCTTGACATGGAGCATCATAGACCATTGCTAATTCCCATTGTTTTTTGTTTGTTATGTTGATGCTGTCTAACCACTATCTACTGTAAATTCTGTTTGCACTTCAGCACATTAGACATGCAAATGAAGTACAATGGTGTGAGACCTTTGTATACATACTTAAGTAGTGTAGTTCATATGTCTGGCATGTATGTCTTGCATTTACATTGCATTTTATAAAAACATTAGGAAATATTGACTCACCAACTAATGAATATTTCCATGTATTGATCAGGAATGCTTGACAACTGCGATTATCATCCATCATATACACGGTCAATAAACCATAATGTGAAGGCCATAGATACCATTTACAGTACCACAATATCCATAAATGAAGTGTTGTATGGGTTTTCTCTGCAGTATTTAATGAATCATGATCAACACATTGCTGTTTTGTCTGTTTGTCAAAACACATTCCCATTCATCTAGACATGTAATGTACAATACATGTATGTGTGGTTTGCACACTTGTATGTACACTTGTAGTAAGCTGTTGCCCATGGTGCTGGCAGTTGATACAATACACTCTAGCTTGTGTTCTTAAGTAGGTGATTGGATCCAGCAGTGACTAACTAATATGTGTGTATGACTCTAGTGCTAGGTGGGCCTGACTTCACCCATAGATCTGATTTGTAACCTTGTCCTTCAGAGGAATATTAACAGCAGGAAAGTGGTACCTATCAATTTCATTCCCTTTCAGGCCAAACATCTGCTCTGCAACAAACTGATGTGGTCATCCATTCATTTGTGCTCTGTCTTGCACATGAAGTCAGACCTCTCCTTTGGTGGTGGAAGTTGATACAATGTTCTTTAGTCTGTGTACTTAGATAGGTAGGTATTCAAATCCAGCAATAACACTTGTATAAGAGCCTGTATGTGTATCCATCTAGAGATAGATAGGACAGTCTTCCACCACAGATCTGATGTGTAAATTTACACCAGGACAGGGCTCTCCCACCAGTTTCAATCCCTTTTAGCCCAGACATCAGCTTTGCAGCACACTGATGAGGTCATTCATTCAAATGCTTTCCATCTCACACTTGTAGTCAGACTTCTTCTGTGATACTGACAATGGAAAAAAATCAGTCTAGCTTGAGTGCTTATATAGGTATGTGTTTGAATCCTACAATGACTCACTTGTATCAGAGTGTGTGTATGACTCTAGGCATAGGTAGGACTGCTTCACCCACAGATCTGGTGTGTAAATTTACACTGGAAGAGAACTTTCCCATCAGCTTCAATCCATTTTATTCCAAATATCTGCTTTGCAGCACACTGATGAGATAATCCTTTAAAATGGGCTAATTTGTAGTAAGACTTGTCCTGTGGTGTGCGTGGCTAAGCAATTTTCTACACTGTGTATCTTAGATAGGTAGATGTTTGAATCCAGCAATAAATGAGGACTATGAGTGTGCATGACTATAGCGCTAGTTAGGACTGGCTTACCAAACAGACCAGATGTATACACTTCCACACAGGAGAAACATTTACATAAGAAGATAGCTCCCTATGAAATGCATTCTCATTTAGCACAAACATCTGCTTTGCAAAACACTGATCAGGCCATCCATGCGAAGGTGCTCTATCTATAAAAAAATGGTGGTCTAATGGTTAAGGTGTTTGCCTTACAAACAGAAGGTGCAGGGTTTGAATCTCACAAGGGATGATTGGCTAGGCTTACAATGGCTCGCAAGGGCAGTTAGCCTAGTACTAACTATGAACCTATCTCACAGCTGTATGGCATCAGAGACTGATATAATGCCCGCTAGCTTGTAGACTTAAGTAGGCACATTTTCAAATCTGCCATTCGTTAAATAGTGTGAGTGTGTGTTATTATGGTGACAGGGATGACTGGATTATCTAACACATGTAGTGTGTACACCCACATTCAGACAAAGCCTTGACAAGGGGAGAGGCCACACACTACTCTTTCAGTCATTTTTAAGCCACACATGCAACACAGTGATGACGTCATGCCTGCAAATATGTGGTGTCCCAGACTTGAAGTAAGACATAAGAATTTTACTGTGGTGCATGTAGTTAATACCCAATTCTATAGCTTGTGGACTTATACATTAAACAGGGAGCTGCTCAAATTCAACACATTCAACATAATCCAACAGCAATATTAAATCCACTGCACCGGATGAAATCAAACTCCCAGCTGAAAAAGGTAAAGTCAAAAGCATAAAAACAGGCAAGTGACAAACATGGCAGAAAGGGTCTATATCATGTTGTTGAACTCATTAAAAGTTTGAATGTCATATGTTTGACACCATGTGATCGAACTTTTAAAAGTGTGAGCATTTCAACAGAGATCTCCGTACAGTGCGGAATGGGAAGATTTCCCTTTTCTGCACTGTAGTGAGATCTTGGAGTTGGTATATTTAAAGAATGGGGGTGTGAGTGGCACAGCCCCCCATGTGGGGGGTGCAGGCCTGCTTAAACCATTCAGGTAAGTTTTTTCTTTGGTTTATTTCTTTTTATTACATTTTGGAACTTTTAAAAGTTTGATCATATGGTGTTGACCATATGACGTTCGAACTTTTAAAAGTTTGATTATGTAATATAGATGCTGGCAGAAACTCAAAATGACAACCCCACACTCTATTTTTAAAAACTATCCCTGCAATCCTAGCAGAGAAACGATTGACAAATCAAGCTAATTAACTGCTCTGCAAATAAAAATATGTTCCAACAGTCTAAAAACAGATGTAGAACTATCTGAACAGGAATGATCCAAGTGTGTATAAGCCCAACTTAAAGCACAGTTAAACAACTGACAAATGATATTATTGAGGCATATTAATCCCATAAATACATCAAAACAATGATAATGTTTCATATATATAAGAATCATCACACTATTATCTAAAACTCTTGATTTGTCAACTGTAGAACTCCCAAAATAGTCCAAAAGTAGTAGATTTAACTGAAACCTTGCAAAACAATACCATGTTATGCCATCTGATATCTCTGACATGTCTATAGATGATAGACCATGTGACAGAACAGGAGGTCAAGGCATTAGTAAGGAAAATGTAAACATGTTATCTGTGCTTTTAGCTTTGGGTAACACCATTTGCGACAAAGATCCAAATTATCTATTACTACTATAACTTTACATAGGTAATCATACAAATATTCTGCTAGCTATTGTTTGCATCCCCTCTCTCCTAAATACACTTTTTTCAAACACCCTAAAATGTAATAAAAAGGGACCCAGGTGGACAGTGGTCTCACCTTCAATAACCACATTGCCACAACAGTCAGGAAATCCTTCTATGTGGCACACCTCATCACTAAGGGCTTTTCATCCAGAAAAAAGGAGGTCATTGTCCCACTGTACTCATCCCTCATTAGACCCATTATAGAGTACAACGCCCCATTTGGTATGTACCTCACAAAACATCTGCAACAGCTGGAAAGGCTGCAGAAATACCTCACTAAAAGAATTACAGGCCTAAAGCAGATGCCCTATGCTGGCCATCTAAAAGATCTCCAGCTATACTCTGTGGCATATCATCTACTCAGAGGTGATCTCTGCTTAACATACAAGGCCATGTCAAACCCTGAGCTGTTGGACATGCTCCACTTAAAGAAATCCTAATCCCTCAGAGCCACATGCTCCAGAGATGTAAATCTTGTCATCCCAATGAACAAAACATGCTGGAGGGATAGGTTCCTGACCCAGAGACCCCCCCCCCCATACTTTGGAATAAACTGCCCATACATGTCAAGCAGAGTACTTCCTTGGCCCTCTTCAAAACGAACCTTGACAATTGGATGGGAGATAGGAAATTCACCCCTAGGATCACGTCAGTCACCCTGGGGTCCAGGGAAGAAATATCCAGGGAATTGTTATGGCTAGGCTTGTATAGGCCCTAGGGCCAATGGCCTAGTACCAACCTATGAACCTATGAACTGTTAGAACAAATTATCAGACACACAAAAACATAAATTCATTCCCTTAAATGATCTAAATCTAAACTGATGTAGCTCATCTGAACCTCAGATCAACAGAATTTCTGATATACGCAATATTATGCAAGTGGTGACTGATGGAATTAATCCTAAGCCTAGATCAAACAAAAATCCAATTGTAAATATTCTATTAACCAACATTCTTAATAAAGTAAATCTACTGCATGTGATCTCAGGCAGCACTGGTGATTACTGCCTTGTGTTCACTTTCCCTAGCTACTACTTTGCTTAATTGGTCTACATCTATACCCCAATTCTAATATGTTGGTTGGATTTCTGAATTTAAGTATGTAGTAGATTGAACTTTTACATGCAGTTGCCCTGATCCCATCTTCTCCTTGTCAGCCTATCCATTTCCAGCCATTATAAGAAAATGTGTCAAAAGTTCACCCATGCCTTGGATGTCTGAGGAGTTGCTGCATAACCTAGAAAAAACGGTCACGTTGTCAACATTTAAGACTTACAGCTAGGCTGCAAACTAGTGTTGCTAAAGCTACATATATTAGGGTGGAACAAACTTCTTATCTTAGTCTAAATGGTTCAGTAAAACAATCAAGATCTTGGGAACTGATATTATCTTCCATAAAACACTTTTTTTTTCATCCACATGCCAAAGCACACAGAGACAAGGTTTTACCACAACTAAAACCACCTTACAAACTTTCTCATCTACTATCACATGCTGTAAGAAAAGTTATAGCCATTAATGTTCATCTCCTGAGATTCAGTTAAGGATTATCATTATGTATAGCCTTCAGTCTTCTGCCTAAACATATGGAATACTGCATTTTACGGTTTGGAACAAATGAGCAAAATGTGGAACATTTACTAAACGCCAAGAGTTTCAACAAAAAGATTTACAACATGGTTACTTGCTATTTTTGTCATGGTTATAAAAATTATAAAAACTTCTTAACAATACATATGTGCCAGCACCTTCAATTTGGAGCAGTCTAGAACATGGAATTTCCAAAATGCAGAAAAGTCCTCATAATGATGTACAGTTGAGAGGACTGAACTTATTTGCCTTTCTTATTTTCATAAAGTGATTATAAAAGTAATCAAGGGGGTTTTACTCCAGACAGCAGTCAGAGTGCTTCTCTTGTAAAGAACTCTGTGGTATTATTAAAAAATAGGAAAGGCCTATTATTCTAAGATTGTTTCCTCATAATAGGAAAAGTCTATTATTCTAAGATTGTTTCCTCATAATAGGAAAAGTCTTATTATTCTAAGATTGTTTCCTCATAATAGGAAAAGCCTATTATTCTAAGATTGTTTCCTCATAATAGGAAAAGTCTATTATTCTAAGATTGTTTCCTCATAATAGGAAAAGTCTATTATTCTAAGATTGTTTCCTCATAATAGGAAAAGCCTATTATTCTAAGATTTTTTCCTCATAAACTCAATTTGGTTCATCAGTTAAAGAGATTCTATTATCATAAAATCAAATTTGGACTTTTCTTTACAAACTTTATATCAGTTCACCTGAAGATGAGATCCTCAAAATCTTCAAAAGCAAACACGGAATCCTCAAAATCTTCACACTCAAATTATTTTCTCAGAAGAGATATCCAGCAGTTGATGTCTTCTCTTCAATATTGTTTTTGTTTTTTTTTTTGAAAATTGACACCATTCAGCAAAGACTAGAAAAGCAATCAAAAACAAAATTCTCAGACTTATTGGTTTCTCTCCTTCCCTTGAACACCATTTAAAACCCATTAAAATAATTAAATGGTTGTCAATAACTGCAATTGTTTTGTTTTTATTAAACTCATTTCAAAATAAAATATTTTTAAACATCATATATTCATTGTAAAATGTCAAAAAAAGCTGTAGGCCAGATTCAATAAACCCTACACTAAGCGTACACAATATGCATTCGATAAAATTCGTATCACTTTTTTGTGCTTTCTAGTCACTCAGCACTAAGTGCACATGTAGTCTACACTTTGCAGTAACCTTTATGAATCCCTGTCAATATTTAAAGCTGCAAGAATATCAGTAGAAAAACTAAAATTAGGTGGAAGAAGGTGTGAGTTACGTCTGTTGTCTGTTCACTTAGAACAGTGTGCACTTAGTGTAGGCTTACTGAATCTGGACCGGTGTCTAAGACCTCTGTTTGACCTGATCTCTTCTGGATTTTTTTTTTCCCAAAATAACCTCTGCATGCTGCAGTAACTTACTACATAAGTTTAAACAAATTGACAATTACATTACATGTATCAAACAGTTAAAATTGCTACTAACTAAAAAGAATAAACACATTTGCTTTTTTGGAAAATGGCTAGTGTGAATATTCCACAATTGTATTTCTAATTATATCATTTCATATGCACATACGGGTTCCATTTTTGCTGGCTCCAGAGATTACATTTATACATTATATTTAATTATTTGTTCTTAATCAAGCTAACTATAAGGAATATCCAACTTTCCTTCATACATTACATTGTATATATTTAACTTTGTATATTATATTGCATATAGTCGTTGTCCTAAAACATGCTATAGATTGGTAATATGCAATTTTGTCTGTTGACTGTTGTTTCCTGTTCAGTTACTTTTAATTATCTGTGTTATTCATATATTTAATAATTGTCTACAATCTGCCACTGTCATAGCTTTAACTAGGTCAGGATATACCTGTAGATTTTCCATTGCTAGCTTAATATCTGTACATTGGTTTGTGTCACCCATTTAAATTGTTTGTAATTTACTGTTTTGTACCTAATGTCTGTTTTTGTATTTGAATCTATTGTTATGATTACTTATCTGAGTTTCTATTATTATTCTAGAATACTAATTTATGTGTGTTTAACAAGTGACTTGGGTCATGGCTAAAAACACTCTGCAGACCAGGCTACCTAATGGTTAACTCACTATATAACCAGCTAAGATAGGACCAAAGTATTAAGGACTGGGAGTCTACCTCCCCAAAGAGACCAGTCACTAACAAAGTTCCTTAAGGCTTGGTGCTGGGGTCACTCTTTTTTGGCATCTACTTCTCTGAAGTCAAGGCCAATGTTAAAAGCCTCTGGGGGACCAAATTCATAGACAATTGCAAATTAAGCACAACTATACCATCCCCCAAAGACACAAATACCCTCCAATAAGGCCGGACACAGACTAATATATAGTGTCAGAGCCACAGTCTAAGACTCACTGCCAAGAACTGCATAATAATATCCTCTGGGAAAATGGCTACTCTTGAAAACTACCACATTGATACTACACCCCTAAGAGTAGACCCAGTGATCAGAGCTTTGGGATTGCATGTAATCAGTAAACTAGTCTTTGTCTATCATGTGTCTACTGCACTAAGGAAATCATTCTGTGTTGTATAACTTACAAAGAAAGGTAGACCGTGCAGGTCCAAGAATGCCATTGTCTTGCTTTACTTGGCCATCATATGACCAATCATAGCGTACAACACCTCCTTCAGTATGTACCTAACCAGGTATTTGTAACAAATGAAGCATCCATAGAGGTTCCTTGCAAAACAAATACAGGAAATAAACAAAGTGTTCTATGCTGATTGCCTCAAAGCCCTATCCCTGTACTCAGTATCCTACAGACTGCTGAGAGACATTCTAGCCTGGCCTACAAAGCATCCTGTGATCCCATTCTGATGGACCTGCTGAACATCCACAAAACAAGAAGCATCACAATTACCTGTTATAGGAGCCTAAATCTTTCCTGCAACATAAACACGACATATTGGAGGGACAGTGGTGCAGCAGATAGCATTGTCACCTCACAGCAAGAGTTTTTCCACTTCAATTCTCAGCTGCGGTGCCTTCTGTATGAAGTTTGCATGTCTTCCCTGTGTTCACATGGGTTTCCTCTGAGTGCTCCATTTTCCTTCCACATTCCAAAGACATGCAATAGGTGGACTGGATACTCTGAACTGGCCATAGGTGTGAGTGTGTGGTATGGAAGAGCAGCTGCAGCAGGACTAGCCACCTTGCGGTGTGCACCTTGGTTTTAGATGATTGTCACTGTTGAAGTGATACCCATACCCCATGTGCAAAAATGGGAAAAGGGGTTATGGATGGATGAGATATGTGTCTTTCAGACTACCCCATCTCTAGAACAGGCTTCCCCTCCATGTGAAGAAGAGTTCTTCCCTAAACCAATTTAAGCATAACATGAACTAGTAGATGAGGAATCAAACAATTACCACTGGTCCGGTACCCATGTATCAAATTAACACAAATCAACTCCACTACATACCATTATTTAGCAGAATGTCCTTGATCTATGCTTCATATTTATGGCACGCATTGCTCCCCTCTTAAAACTTGTGATTTTTTTGATAATTGCTTGAAGATCATAACCACCAAGTATTGCCACACATTAGAGTTTCAAATCTCTTTTTCTTTAGCAAATACATACCAATGCTAACAGTGCAATTATTTTAACTTTTTAAGTGAATAAGAGCGATATTTAAAAATAGACACAGATTCTGAGCCTTTCTCTGTCATGATTATTTTTGGCTGTGTCCCTGGTTTTTGGGCTAAGAGGTTGAGATGAGTATAAGTATCCAAGATTCATTATTTCTGTATAAGGTTAAGTAATGGATTGCTGACAGTAATGCTGATAAAAAAGGCATGTATGACACATCCTCTAACCTAATACACAATTAACATGTAATCAGGATACATAATCGCCTTATGACATGGACTCAGAATATGAAGCTTTGCTATGTCAGATCTCAAAACATCATAAACTAAGCATTATATCATAAGTGCAAAGAATTTGTATTCCCCTGCTACACCCCTAACATGCTGGATCTGCCGTCACACTCCTATACCCCCCTAATCTCACATACATATAAATACATACATAAACCAAGCTTACCTTTTTCCTTTACTGAAATTAGACCTCCAAGACAACATTCACATCAGTCATTGGTATGTTCATTGCTGGCGCAATATGTCATGTGACTCACTTTAAGCTGCATGCAGGATGGCACAGTAAGTGTCAAAAAAAGGGACCCTACATATTACAGGGCTCCCCATTTTAATAGAGTCAAGGGCTCCATTCGATGTTTCTCACATCTGGACATCTAAAAAGTGTCTTTTGGAATAAGGTATTATGCCACATTAGCAGTATTATCCTATAGACATTTAAACTTTATCTGAGTTGCTTTGAGTAATAAGAGTCAGTGTCTTATATTCGGAAAGTGCCTTTTGGAAGTAGGTGTTAAAATATTAAGTATGCATATTGAACAAAAAGAGCATGTATGACAGTGTGCCGCATTTTCAAAGATAATGTACACTCTATTTAAAAATAACACATCTCTCCGACGAGTACATAACTAGTTGTACACACTGTTTCTTAATGTTTCATAATCATACAGGTATATCAGTGGCTTACAAAAAGGTAAAGAAAAGGTAGATAGTTGGCATAATGATTTACATGTTTACCTCATGGGCACAAGGTACAAGGTTTGAATCTGACATCTAGTTTCTGGCTAGGCTTAAAATGACCTTTCAAGGCAGTTAGTCTAGTACTCACTTATAAATGTTGTGCACAGTGGTAAGGAAAGCCTTCTACACTACCCATCTCATAAATAAGGGCATCACATCCAAGACTAGAGAGGTCATTACTCTGCTGTACTCGGTCCTTATCAGACCACTGATTGAGTACAATGTTCCCTTCTGTATGTACCTCACCAGACACCATGAGCAGCTGGAGAGACGACAGTGGATATTAACCAAGAGAATTCAGGGCCTCCAAGACATGACCTCCATATAAAGATTGAAAGCCCACTCTGTATAGTACAAGCTGCTGAGAGGCAACCTATGCCTGGCCTACAGGGCAGTCTTTGACCCTACACTAATAGAGATGCTGCACATCCACAAATCAAACAGGACAAGAGTCCCTCACTCCAGAGATCTCAACCTGGCCCGTGGCATTAATAGAACTTGCAAAAGAGACAGATATGTCTCCCAGCAATTGCTGCTCCTCTGGAATAAGCTCCCACTTCATGTGAAGCAGAGCACCTCAATGACTCTGTTTAAGTGCAACCTTGATAATTGGATGGGAAACTGCAAATTCATCCTGGGGGTGGCAACTATGGCCCTCATAGAGAGGGGCACTCGGTGCTAATCATAGTGTTGCTCTGCAAATGACGACCATCTAACTAAGGTCAACTAGGTTACTCAGGTTTTTTACATGGCTAGGCTTGGAAAGGCCCTAAGGCCACTAGCCTAGTAACCTCCTATGAATTCTATGAAACTATGCCCCTAGTAAACAGATGCAGACATGCTTGACCACCCATGCCAAAGACTACATGTACCCCTTAAAATATCCCTAAGGTATCAAAACTTGTCAGATACATTTGGGAAGCATGGCTAGGCTTAAAAAGGCCCCTTGAGCCATTAGCCTAGCAATCACCAATGAACAAACAAAGAAGCCAACAAATAAGTGTATGTTTTTACTACTAACCAGCATTTACTAACGGCTGGCTTTCTGCACTGCTACCAGGAACAGCCAGTAGGTGGAGCAAGAACATCAGTAAGCACAACTGACATACAAAAAGCTTTATAAAACATCTTGTCAACATGCCTCTCAATCTCTTAGACCAAGAAAATCTGTACAAAGCCATAAATAAAAGTGGGACAAAGGCCCAACAATAGGGACAATTTTAAAATATTGCTCTTACAAACTTAGAAAGTTGATAGAAGAACAGGTTTTGCATTAGCATGGATTTTTCTGAAGGGTATGAAGTCAAAAACTCAAATGTATGTCATTGTTTTCTAACTTCTGCCTTTAATAATTTGCCACTAATTTGCAAGAAAAACCACAATTTTATGAAAAACTCACAAAAAATATGAGGCAAAAATCTGGACATTCTGAAGAAAATCTGTAGAGTTGAGAGGTATGCCTGCCAACCTAACTAAACTTTCTTTAAGTAATGGTATTAAAAGTACAGTTTCAAAAAAGCAACCAGTAAGACTTACAAAGTGGAGTTATCCAGGGTACTGCTATTTGTAGTAGTAAATCATTTTTGTTGTTTTTAAGTGCTGAAGGACTGCCATCCAGACACACCACATCTACACAATGATAAAGGGAAAGGTCTGTATTTATATCAACATGTAATGGCATATAATGTCAAAGTATTGCTATGATTTTTTAAAAAGTATGTTAGGGATGTCTCAGTGACATATTTTGGGTGATCCTCTAGTTATCTCTCACCAAAGCGTACAAAAGTCTCTATCATACAGACCATGTAGCCGAATGCCAAAATATTACCTGGAATCCCCATGCAAGAGATACCTCTCACATTACATGTGGCTATGCTGAAAATACATGAGCATGTTGGGCGATATGGTTTGTGACAAGGTAACCACATTGATTCTATCTGCATATTGCCCTTCACCATAACACCCTTTAAAATGTATACTGTGTCTCTACTTCCACTGACACAATATCCTGTTTACAGCACTGAAAGGCACCCTTAAGTGATTCACAAGCTCTTCGGCTTAGGTCAACATAAGAGGGGCACTCCTGAGTGTGTCAGCCGTGACAGGCTCTGAACTCTACCTTATTGCTTTATTTATAGAGCCAGACTGTGTTATTGCTCATCATCTATCTACTTTGTCTGTACTACCATTTTAAACACAATACCATATTCTACTCTTTGGCAAACTCACAACATTCCATCCATGTCATTCTATAGTTTCTAGAATAACAACATTTTGACGCAAGCTGAAACAAGTTCTCTTTACTCCCTATTTAGCTGATATTCAAGGGATTAATGGTCTGCAGGTGATTTATAACTGTCAGTTAATGTGCCTCTGAGTAATTCATGTAAATTGGATAAGTAGGAGCCTGTTAATTGTTTGTCAGTATTCTGTTTTTGATCCTATGTGGTTATAGTCCAAGTGCTTAACATCATTAATGAGGTGTAAAAGCATTTCATTTGTTCTTATAACTTCGAAGCTGTTGATTTTAAACAGGTTTGCATAACAAAGAAGTGAATGGTCAATAGATGTGTATTGCCACTTTATTTATTTTACAACTGGAATTTTATTTAAATTTACTTTCTGAAAAGCAGACTCAGCAGTATACATATACATCAAGGGTGTAGCCAGGCAGACTCTTTATACTGTACTCAGTAATTTTTTTTCTGAGCATCATATAAATAAGCATTTTTTTCAGGTCTACAACTCTCTAAATGAATGCCTTTAACAACAGGTGCAATACTGGTAATGTAAAAACAATAACTTTCATAGTTGTAGGGGGAACAGCTAAAATGTTACATTTATTAAGTACCTGGGGCAGCAGTTTGAGAGATGTGTCTATTGTTAAGTGATAGATGTCCAGTGGGGGGAGTAGCACTAAGAGCTTGTGAGTACAAAATGGAATTTGCTTGCTACACCCCTGATATACATATATAGAGAAAGCAAGAAGTATAAGTATAGGTGTTCAGCTGTTGAACAGTTTTCACTTTCTTCGAACCCTGACATTAAAAACTACACATCTTTTTTTTTCAGTTTACAAATATCTAGAAGGTATCTATAATTTAATAAAACAACCATTTTGTAGACTTTGTGGGTTGGGAGGGTGGCCATATGGTTAAGGTGGTTGCCTTACAAACACAAAGTGCAGGGTTTGAGTCTCACAAGGGATAATTGGCTAGGCTTAAAATGGCTCACAAGGACAATTAGCTTAGTATGAACCTATAAATACTAAAGTGGTAAACTTACATCTTTATTTAGATAATTTTAAGTTATTTAATTTTGAATATGGTGATCACTGCAGATACCAAGAAAATGTTTAAATTAGTTATGAAAAACTTAAAATTAAGTATGTAGACAAGACAATAATATATTTTATTTGTCACCATTCTTATTTACAAATCATTTTTCTATATAAGATGTGTGTGTGTGTGTGTGTGTGTGTGTGTGTGTGTGTGTGTGTGTGTGTGTGTGTGTGTGTGTGTGTGAGAGATAGCTAGCTAGCTATATTTGTATGTATATATGTATATGTATATATATATATATATATATATATATATATATATATATATATATATATATATATATATTTATATATAGTTCTACCTGAAAACGCCGAAAGTCCTAAACGCCGATGATGAGAAAACAGACACCGGAAGATCAACAATGGAGAAGACCGACAGTTGAGAATCCCAACACTGAGAACACCGACATGTTAAGGTAAGTGCACGATTGGGACAGACATTAGGGTCAGAGTATGGGTAAGGTAAGTGTGTGATAGTGACGGACGTTAGGGTAGGGTGCGGGTCAGGTAAGTGTGTGATAGTGACAGACTTAAGGGTTAGGGGCGGATTAAATGAGTTAGGGTTAGGGTGCGGGTAAGGTAAGTGTGCGATAGTGACAGACCTTAGGGTTAGGCTTTGGGTTAAGGTTAGTGCATAGATAGTTGTGCATGTAAGGTTTAGTGTAGGTTTGTAAGGTTTTTGGTGTGCTTGTGTTGTGTGTGTGTTTTTTGGGAAAGGTATTTGTTTTGCTGATTGTCAGGATTGTGGTTTGTCGGGCATGTGATGTTTTGTGTTTTTAACTTTCTGATTCTTTCGGTTTTGTCGTGTCGGTTATTTTGTTGTCGATGTTTTGGCATGTCGGTCTTATCAGGTAGACCCATATATATATATATATATATATATATATATATATATATATATATATATATATACATATATACACACACACACACACACACACACACACACACACACACACACGCATATATATGTGTGTGTGTGTATGTATATATATATATATATATATATATATATATATATATATATATATACTTATAGAAATATTTTAATCATGCTGAGCTTTTCAAACCTCTTTAGCCTCAGCAATAATCCCTATTTAACCATTGGGGATCTTAAGTCAGTTGCTAGATGCCATCACTCCAATATATCCTGGTTCTGTCCCAAAGCTTCTTCCCCATAGACTATGTCTGGCACAATTCCTACAGGACATGACTTACAGGCATCCTCATTATGCACTCTAATCCTCTCAATTGACTCCTCATGATGCAGAGGAGCAACAGATGTACCCCAAGATCCTTCCAGATTGTTGATCTCCTCACTCTGTTAAGGAGTGTGATTGTAGCAATGTTGTAAAGAATCTTTAGTTCTACCCCTTGTTTCTTTTCATCTCATCATTTCAGTCCTAATCCAAAGCTAATTATCACAGGTGAGGATGGCTATCATCAGTCTTGGAATAAGCTCCTGATTTGGTACCATGGTACAGTACACTGCCTATACTGCTGTATGGTTGTAGATAGCTATGGTCAGTCTAGGAATAAGCTCCTGGTTTGGTACCATGGTACAGTACACTGCCTATACTGCTGTATGGTTGTAGATAGCTATCATCAGTCTTGGAATAAGCTCCTGATTTGGTACCATGGTACAGTACACTGCCTATACTGCTGTATGGTTGTAGATAGCTATGGTCAGTCTAGGAATAAGCTCCTGATTTGGTACCATGGTACAGTACACTGCCTATACTGCTGTATGGTTGTAGATAGCTATGGTCAGTCTAAGAATAAGCTCCTGATTTGGTACCATGGTACAGTACACTGCCTATACTGCTGTATGGTTGTAGATAGCTATGGTCAGTCTAGGAATAAGCTCCTGATTTGGTACCATGGTACAGTGCACTACCTATACTGCTGTATGGTTGTAGATAGCTATGGTCAGTCTAGGAATAAGCTCCTGATTTGGTACCATGGTACAGTACACTGCCTATACTGCTGTATGGTTGTAGATAGCTATGGTCAGTCTAGGAATAAGCTCCTGATTTGGTACCATGGTACAGTGCACTACCTATACTGCTGTATGGTTGTAGATAGCTATGGTCAGTCTAGGAATAAGCTCCTGATTTGGTACCATGGTACAGTACACTGCCTATACTGCTGTATGGTTGTAGATAGCTATGGTCAGTCTAGGAATAAGCTCCTGATTTGGTACCATGGTACAGTACACTGCCTATACTGCTGTATGGTTGTAGATAGCTATGGTCAGTCTAGGAATAAGCTCCTGATTTGGTACCATGGTACAGTACACTGCCTATACTGCTGTATGGTTGTAGATAGCTATGGTCAGTCTAGGAATAAGCTCCTGGTTTGGTACCATAGTACAGTATACTGCCTATACTGCTGTATGGTTGTAGATAGCTATGGTCAGTCTAGGAATAAGCTCCTGATTTGGTACCATGGTACAGTACACTGCCTATACTGCTGTACGGTTGTAGATAGCTATGGTCAGTCTAGGAATAAGCTCCTGATTTGGTACCATGGTACAGTACACTGCCTATACTGCTGTATGGTTGTAGATAGCTATGGTCAGTCTAGGAATAAGCTCCTGATTTGGTACCATGGTACAGTACACTGCCTATACTGCTGTATGGTTGTAGATAGCTATGGTCAGTCTAGGAATAAGCTCCTGATTTGGTACCATGGTACAGTACACTGCCTATACTGCTGTATGGTTGTAGATAGCTATGGTCAGTCTAGGAATAAGCTCCTGATTTGGTACCATGGTACAGTACACTGCCTATACTGCTGTATGGTTGTAGATAGCTATGGTCAGTCTAGGAATAAGCTCCTGGTTTGGTACCATGGTACAGTACACTGCCTATACTGCTGTATGGTTGTAGATAGCTATGGTCAGTCTAGGAATAAGCTCCTGATTTGGTACCATGGTACAGTATACTGCCTATACTGCTGTATGGTTGTAGATAGCTATGGTCAGTCTAGGAATAAGCTCCTGGTTTGGTACCATGGTACAGTACACTGCCTATACTGCTGTATGGTTGTAGATAGCTATGGTCAGTCTAGGAATAAGCTCCTGGTTTGGTACCATGGTACAGTACACTGCCTATACTGTTGTATTGTTGTAGATAGCTATGGTCAGTCTAGGAATAAGCTCCTGATTTGGTACCATGGTACAGTACACTGCCTATACTGCTGTATGGTTGTAGATAGCTATGGTCAGTCTAGGAATAAGCTCCTGATTTGGTACCATGGTACAGTACACTGCCTATACTCCTGTATGGTTGTAGATAGCTATGGTCAGTCTAGGAATAAGCTCCTGATTTGGTACCATGGTACAGTACACTGCCTATACTGCTGTAATGGTTTTAGAGCCATAGCTAGGTCATTAGGCTTCCTGGGCAGTTTTCTGGACTGGTGCTCCCTTTTCCCAAATTTGAGAACAAAAAATAAGTTAGTTTTTTTTCTGTACTTCTGTGACTGGAGCAAGCTACTGTAACTGTATTAGATCTATAGATAGATTCTAGACATGCAGTCCAGGAGACCATTAAAAGCCTACCCTAAATCCTCTAAGCAAATGAAGGAGAAAAGATTCAAACCCTGTAACCCATGGCACAGGAAGCAGTTCATTGTCAAGTCAGAGATTTAATCCTCTGCTCTAACTGCCAGGCTAAGACTACTAAGCACTTTGCAACAATCAGTAGCATGCACTGAACTACAATTGCAGCCCCAAATGCAGTAATAGCATTCATTTAGGAAGCTTCCTGAATAAATACTGAAACTGCAGTTGTGGCCCATGGGGCTGCAATTGTGGTCCAGCAGTACCTGGCAACCATGCCCCCTAACAGCATCTCAAGTAACCAGCTCATTCGGCCCACCCTCATCATGTGTGTGTGTGTGTGTGTGTGTGTGTGTGTGTGTGTGTGTGTGTGTGTGTGTGTGTGTGTGTGCATCTGTTAACACTATACAAGTGTGCAAAACAGGAAAATGGTAAAATGCAGTCCAATTGATTACTACTAATTATTACTTCAGTAACAGAAATATTCAGTTTCATTTTAGAGCAGTAGGTGGAATACTACTTTGCAATGAATAGCCTGCATCATCTGAGGAGACACAGAATGAGATATCTGCTTTGACATGTCTAATCCTAATAATGTTTTTCAGCAATATACCAAAGAACATAAATCAAGGAAAAGTCGTAGATGTGATCTAAGTATATGTTAGAATTGCTTTTGCAATATTTATATAACTATGTTGTGATAAAGATATTTAACTCAGAAGTGAGTCATAAATCAAAAAAAACATTCAGTAATGAGTGATACTTCCATGCTGTGCCTCACCTACAAACAAAGTACAATCCTTCTACTGCCATTTAAAACTCCTCTTTCCCTATATCAAAGCAAGCAGACAGATAATCACCAGATGTTTTACTTTTTTTTCCAGTAGAACTTTTTTAATTACCTTAATCACTAGCTCGTCTTTAATCGCCCTGTATTTATCATATAAGAGCCTGGCATTCCCTCAGAGTAACATATTACTAACATCACTACATAAACACATACAGTACTTGTCAGTTTAAGCAATCTCTATCATGCTAGTGTAAAATCAGTCTGCAATTTCCTCGTCACCTGTTGCCTCCAACTCTCAGTCTTACTGAAACCAGTCAACTGAAAGCTACTTCCTCTCTCTCTGGAATTTCTCTTATTGTGTTTTCTCCGGAGTGTTTTGTGGTATAGATGTGAAGAGATGAGATCCATTTGAGATGCCATGGCAGGTTCTATTCTTAATGTAAAATCAGTATCAGTATAATTTCTTTCTTTCTTTGTTTTGTCTCTTTGTATCGAGCACTGATCCATTTGCTCTTTTTCAGTATCAGGGGCTCTGTCTAGTTGAATGACTTGATCAGAGTTGCACAGTGAGTAAATGGAAGCTGAAGAATTCATACCTTGGACTACAGCATGCAGCACATAGCACCTCATGGCTCTGCTGTAACTGCAAGGTAATTGCCTGCTTATTTCTATGATGTTGTCTGGTAGTTATGAATTTGTATTTTTTAACCACCCACAGCCTCCCATGTTCTCTCAGGGACTATCCAATTAACAAATTTGAAAATAAAATATAAATACATAAGAACCATAACCTTACCACTTCTACCCATGCTGGATAGAAAGCCTGCCCTAAATATATTGTCCCAAACCTTGTTTCTCAGCATGTTCTCAGCATAGGACATTTTTCATTAGCAGATCTCACAGACAGCTGCAGTGTCATATTCTTACCTCCACGTCACTATTTCACAGTAAAAGTTTGCATGCTAAGTGCTGCTGGCATGCTTGCCTTAGGATTAACTTTTATATCCTCCATTCTGCACTTTAATGAGATCATGAATCCTTTTCTTGCTAACATTTAATTTGAAAAAGTGGTATCTCTGCAGGTCATTCTTGGCCACGAATGTTTATAAACCAGTCACTAAATAACTAAATATTTATTATCATTTGCTTAATAGGATAGTTCAACTGGGCATAAGGCCCCTTTCAGTGGAGGCCTAAGGAGAAAATCTCCAAAGAAAATATACAAGTTGAATTTAAAAAAAGGTTACAACAAGATAGTGCAAGTTTAATAAAACATTACTAACAGTGATTAGTTAATGTAAGAAGAGCAAAAATGCATTTTACAGACATCAGTAGGTAGTCTTACCTATTAATAGGTTCATAGGTTCATAGATTAGTACTAAGCTAACTGCCCTTGCGAGCCATTTTAAGCCTAGACAATTATCCCTTGCGAGACTCAAACCCTGCATCTTGTGTTTGTTAAATCAAAAGAAGGAATAAATCATATATGTTAAAATTAAACATAGCTAAGTCGAGCTATTACAATATAAAAATACCTTATGGACATTGTACATGTTATAGAAATGACTAAAGGTATTAAATAATCAACAAGAAAAAAAGTAAGATATGTGTGAGCGATCAGCAACAAATAGGTAGAACACTTGCAGCAGAGAGTACATTATTTACATTGGCTTCTAGGTTTAGGCTTACATACACCATTCATAGATGACTGACCTGGCTGCTCCAAGTGGGGAAAGAAAGATATTAGGAGTTATTTGTAAGGTAAAGAAGCATGACAATAAGTGAAAGCATGACTACTGAATTGTAAGACATGAGATTTTAAACTACAGTAGATATGCAATAAATCAGTGCAGAAATATTGTGTCGAAAGACAGTAGAGCATAGTGAAGTAGGCCTGATAAGGTGTATGGGAGAGAGTGTTTGACTCAGAGGCTACTTGAAAAGGTATGGTAGGGGTGATTAAAGAGGGGTTTTGGTAGAGAACAGGTAGAAAGGAAGAGGGTAGAAAAGGGTGGCAATAAGATCTGTTTTATGTGAATGGATGCATAGCCAGCCTTAGGCATAGGCCAGTTAGGCAGCTGCCTAGGGCACCACTCTATCAGGGGTGCTTTTCCAGTATTTATTTGGTGTAGGTAGACCGGGATGGGGGCACCGGGTGGTGTGGGAAGGGGCACCATGGAGCCCTTTTGCTTAGGGCACCAGTTGACCTAAGGCTGGTCCTGAGTGGATGTGTATGGTATTTGGAGGATGAGGTGTAGTCAGTATTAAGAAGTTGTATTATTACCCTGGAGAATAAATATAATGAAATAAAAATGAAATCGATTTGTAATGGTATGCATAATAATTTAATAACAAGTCAGAAGGTGGTGTATCTTCAAACTATTCAGTCAATGCTAAGGTAACTAAAGCTGTTCAACATGTCAGCAGTGGATTATTCCCTGTCTGATGTCTTCACAGAAAAGCAAAAATGTAAGAAGGAATAGCTGTAGAACATACAAAACAATATATCAGTGTTCACTTCACATTGGGGTGGTTATCAACTTAAGATGCAAGAAAAACAATCTGAAGAAAGTGATGACTAGCTTTTTGTACATAGAGAAAAATAGTATGGGCTTTTGATAACGTCAGTTACAAATGTGCACAATCATATACTTGGATCAGAAAAACTAGAGGAAGAATATTAAAGCAATAACCGATGACGTGGTGTGGTATATTGAAGATTTACCCACGGTTGGTGTGGTTTAATCACGAGGGCAAAGCCCGAGTGATTAAATAAAGCCAACCGTGGGTAAATTTCAGTATACCACAACCACGGAGTTGGTTATTGCTATTATACAATGACATTATTTAAGAAAAAAAATACTTACTTTTCTTAAATAATATCTTTGTATAACGGTGTATTACTGTTCTTCCGCTGGTTGTGGTACAATGCTTCTTTGTTTTGATGTACTGAGCATGCGTATAGGACTTGCATCCCATGCATACCCAGTACATCAATGCATTGAAATGGAAGCAACGGAGAAGAGAAAGTCTCCGTTGCTCCATTTTTTCTTTTTTTTTTTTTTATTTCTTTAAAAAATGTTTTGAGGACTTTATACCAACGGAAAAAAGTCCGGGCAACCGGACCTTTTTCCGTTGGTGTATTGTAGGATTTACAACGGGAACGCTGGCCAATCAGCATGCATGCTTTAGAATATTAATGAAAGGTCATTGTATAATACATGATTATGTGTAACAAAGTAACCAAAACAAACATGGAGTAACAATTTTTTATAGCCAAATTTCTAAACGTAAAAATGAAAACACAAGGTTTGCTATGATTATTCATGTGTTGTCTGGTCAACATATAGCATGATATTCTCAGATGTATGAAAAGAAAACAGTTGTCCCTCCCATGTTGAAATGTAGCAGGCCACCTAATACATCAGATTATTGCCCCCAGCTCTCTTCTGCCAAAGCCAGGTGAACTACTTGAAAGAGCTGTATGCAGCCAGTGTACAGCTTCCCTGTATTATTATGACATACAGTCATCACAACAATACAGAAAGACACAGCCTCATGCACCTTCCCAGACAAAGTTCTAACCAATATAAAAAGGCTACCTCTTAGGTGCAGTATTTGTCATTTTTATCAAAGCCTTTGACTGTCAGTCATAAACTGCCACTTAACTTCCTGTCATGTACTACTTTTGCAGCATCTACCTTAGACTGGCTATGCCCCCCCCCCAAGTAAAATTATCACATTCCACAGGGCATAGTCTTAGCCCCCGCCGTCTCCAGCCTATTCAGCAGCTTATTACCAAATGACCTAAAATTATCCAGCTTATTCTTTATGCAGATAATTTGTCTTGTATGAATCTGGTCATATCTAAAAAACAATACTAGATATATTATAGCTCACACTTTGTAACTTTCATAACTTTTTCTCAGTGACAAATTCACAATGAACACTAAAAACACTAATGGAACATCCCACAAGCTAAACTAATTACCCTTTCTATCCACTCTCCTATCCTATAATAACAACATATAGAATAAGTCTAATCCTTCGAATATGTAGGTATTATCTGTGATCTAAGCTTAAGTATGTCTATATAAATCATAAATGTAAAAGGTAAAATGCATTCAACCTTTAATGACGCCATGAAATCTCCCACCTCCTCACTCCAGAAGTAAGACATCCTATAGGCAAAAACATCTTGTAGACATAGGCAAAATATGCCCTACAATGGTTTGCATCCACAAAATAAACTCAAAGACTTATAGATTATATCCAATAAAATATGCTGTTTCATCCTCTTTGTGCCTAAAACTGAGCAATATTGCATCATCATTGCATCATTCTCCAATGGGTCATGGCCTATATGTCTCCCTTTAAAATATAGAGCTGAGTTATTCCTCATCTAGCCAGAAAACCTAATATAGTCAGAATACTCCTCCCAAAGCCATAGGCTGTTCAGTAAAGCAGACCCCCTGTTACCAAAGCTAATCAAACAAAAAATTTCTCACATTTATCCTCCTGAAATATATTTAGCTACATCCAGCTGAAAAAAAAAATAATCATAGATAGCAGAGTATCATGTAACTTTACATAGTTTATAAGCAATCCCAAAGTCCAACTTTGTAAATATGTATATACAATGAATGTTTTGATACTTTGTGCTTAATTATTTTATGTTCTTGTGCTGTTTGCTGTTCGACTTTCCTGTGTTTACTTCCCTATGTTTAAAGCTCTCAACTTTCATTGTTTCTTCCTATTGTAACTCCTGCCACTCCTACCCACAAACATACACATATCTCTCTCTCTCTCTGTATATATGTATATAGGATTGTCGACCCAAGAAGGTAATTTGCAACCAAGTTTTTTTAGAAACCAATACAACAGAGAATTTCTCTTTAAACAAACCTCTTCCCATCAAGACTCGTTCCAGGAGCCTAAACAGGCAGGTAAAGGGACAGGGGCACTGGAATGTGGAACAGAGTCCCCAGCAAACCAAGAGGAGACAAATTTAGAGACAGGTCTGCTGTTCAATATGTCCTCTATAACACTCACACAAGAACCGATTGGATTACTCAACAAGGGTCTTTCCTTTATTCCTGCAAGGAGAGCTAACCATGGTGAGTTGCTTAAAGACTTGAGACTGTTAGGCAGACATTTATCCTTGAGAAACATTTTTCCATCTAGCAGTACTGCTCATAGTGCTGCCTCTACTGCATATAAAAGACAGAGTACATTTATACTCAATTTGCATCCTGCTATACAGACTTTTGTCAATATTTGTGAATCTGATTTTAGACAATTATTTGCAGATGGAACAAGAACTCACTTTAACAACATGTCACCCGCTGAAAATAGGGCTTTGAACGAGCTTAAAGAGTTACAATCTATAGTAATTAAACAAGCAGATAAGGGTGGGGTATTGTTATATTAGATAAGGACTTGTACCTTAGACAGATGAGTCTTTTGTTAGAGGATGCCAATACTTATCAGTGCATTTCAAAAAGTGTTGTTAATGGAATTATGGAAAAAGTGTCTCTTTTAATTTTTGATCTATTGATGACAGGCATGATTGATGAGCATTTGTTTAAGTTTTTTAATACTCATACTCCACTAGCTCCCATGATTTATGGTCTCCCCAAAATACACAAGAATGACAGGGCACCACCAATGAGACATATTGTGCCCAGTGCAGGTCGGTGCACCGAACCCTTGTCCTTTTTTGTGGAGGGTAACTTACATGAGCTACTTGATGACTGTCACCCAATTCGTAAGGATACCAAAACCTTCTTAGAGAGGTTGTACAATAGATTGGCTACCGTTGACAGTGACTATATGCTTGTATCCATGGATATTGAATCCTTATTTACATCAATACCCAATGCATGGGGCATTGACAAAGTGAGAGATTTTTTAACCTCCAATAGATGTTTTGATGACAACAAAATTTCACTCATCTGTAGTTTGCTAGAGATTGTATTGGAGAATAATGTTTTCATCTTTGAAAACCAATTTTATTTACAGAGGACTGGCGTAGCGATGGGCACGACATGTGCCAATAGCTATGCCAACCTAGCGATGGTAATATGGGAGCAATGTTTTTTGTTGTCAACTAACAATGCATTCTTTGACAACATCCTGTGGTATGTCCATTTTGTGGATGATATCTTTTTGCTGTGGAAAGGTGGCACACATGAATTTGATAGCTTTGTTAGTTATATGCACACCACTACTGACTTCTTAAGGTTTATCTACACCTGCTCAACAGCTGAAGTTCATTTTTTAGATGTACTAATTAAGAAATTGGACCTAAACAATGTACAGAGCAGTATTTTTAGAAAACCCACTAGGAAGAATGCATCGTTACATAAAAAGAGTATGCACCCCAGACATGTTCCGAGAAATGTGTTGAAGGGACAGATATTTAGGGTGCTTAGCTCCATAACGATGACGGAGCAGCAAAGGAAGCCCTTTACACTGTCAAACAAGAGTTTTTAGCCAGGGGCTACTCCTTGACAGAGATTGATGCTACCATTGATGAAGCATGGCTACAGAGGGACAATAGGTGTAGACCATATTTTAGTAGCATAGTACAGTCTAATGAATCTGCCCCCATCAAGGAAGATTTTAGAGTTGTTCTCCAGTACTCTAGCGATATTAATGAATTCACATCTATTATTAAAAGACATTGGAGGATATTACAGGAAGTACCAGGACTCATAGATAAAGTTGGGAATGCCCCTATGTTCTCTTTTAGGAATAACCAATATCTGAAACAACATCTTTGTAACAAAATGACTGTAACTACACCTACCCCTTCCATGCGCACTGGCGCTTTTCATTGTAGATGCTGCAGAGCATGTCAGTATAGCTACACCAGCACAGTATATGTACACCAAACACGGCACTTCACAATCAGATGCCCCAGTTATGTTGATTGCCGCACGACTAATGTGGTTTATTTTTCATTCTGCCAAGTATGCCATGCATACTACATAGGCAAAACAAACATGATGCTGAAGGACAGGATCCTTGAGCATAGGAGGGACATCATTAACCAAAAAGAGACTAATGCCCTGGCGAACCATGTTAAGCAGATGGACCATACACATACTTTTAGATTTTTAGCTATTCAGGTTATACATGCCAACATCAGAGTCGGTAACATTGAAAACTATACTGAGAGTGCAGAGCAGAAATGGATACTTGTACTCAATGCTGAAAGTCCTCCAGGCCTGAATGGGACTACATCCCTGAAGCCTTTTTTAAAGTCACATCGACTCAAGCATTTTTAAGTTTAATATAGTCATTTTACATTTCACAAGTTTATAACTTCTCACATTTTATACCCTTTAGAAGTTTCTGACTTCATGTAGTTCATACTTTTTTATTACACTTTTTTAATACGTTTTTATTATATAGGCATCCATGAAGACTTTTTAATGGTTATACTCTTTTATATATGAAGATTTTTGGTGACATTCTTAATGGATTTTCTTATATGTTTTTTATATGTTTTTTATGGTTGCTGTGGACCTTTAAGTTTTGGGTCTTTTGTTATTGGCTTGTTCATATCAGCCGACAAGTTTGAAATGCTAATTGAACTGCAACTTTTAGTTGTTTAGTTGTCTGAAGAAGCGATAGGAATTATCGTGAAAGCACTTACGTTCTTTATTTTTTATCTTATTTTATAAATAAATACAAGTTTGTTAGTGCAAAACTGGTGCATTTTGTTTGTTCTATAGTCCTACTAGAGCCTTAATTTCAGCCTTAAAACTCATAACTCATCCCTAATTTTACCAATAGCATTCTCTTTCTGATCTTTAACCCCAAAGTCCCCAATCTCTCCCTAAACTTAAAATTCAACTCCCTCTGACTAAACGCAAAGTCCCATCTTAAAATCTCTCTCTGACTGTATAAACCTAAAGTCTCTAACTACTCCCTAACCATAACTCTAAACCTAAAACTCTCCCAGCTTCCTAACCCTAATTTCTCCTTTTTCTTACTAACCCCAAAACTCTCCATGCTCTCTAAACCTAAAACTCCCCTCCCGGTCCCTAAACCCAAAGGTCCTGCTCAATCCATAATCCTAAACTTTCCTCCTGCTTCATAATCCTAAAGTTTTCCTTCACTAGACCTAAATCTGTCTCTTGATTACCGCCTGAAACCCACATCTATGCTCTCACCCCCTCTAACTCCCTTATTGTTTCTGCCACTCTTGCTGAAACTCTGCTACTTGTATTCAGGCAGGGTGTAGCAGCGCCTCTATTGCTGTACAGCTGAAACAACTCACCTGAACATTTAGTCATGTTCAAGTGTGAGTGTCAGCCTGTGTGAGCTACAGGACCTCTGAGTCCATTGAGAAGAGGAAAAAGGTAGAAAACTAAGGTAAAACTTACCTTCTCCCTTCTTTCTGAATCCATACTTTGGTCAATGCATGTGCTAGGCAGTCCTGTTCTGGTGAAATGTTGACAACAGAAACCTTGCAACCTGTTTCAGTATTCTGAGACGACAACGAGTAAGTGTCCATAAAATGTAACGATAAAGGTTAGCTAAATGCTGTTATTTAGATACATGTTATTGCAATAAATATTTATTTATTAGCTTTTATTTGCCAAGATGGTCTGCCTAGACAAAAACTCGTTTTCATAGTAGGCCTGGGAAAAAAGGTTGCAGGGAAATACAAGACAATATGAAACAAATAAAATGAATAATCTTAAAAAGTTGCAAATCATAGTATATACAAAATAGAGGTTACTGTAAACTTCAAAAGCAAGGTCCAACACAATGGAAGTTTATATAAATATGCAGTTCAGGCAAGTTTTCCAAACGGCAATTTAAGCAACCCTCCTCTCTTCAATAAGTCACTTAGACAACACCTGTCCTCTCTCTGGCAGTGCACATGTGCCAGTGCCACACTCCCTAAAACATAACTCTCTGCTCAACTCCACCACGACTAATTCTATCTGTACTCTTACTCTTCACAACTTTCTATGTCTCAATTCCCACAAAATTACATGTTTTCTCTGCCCTATTAATTAACCAACTATTCATGCCGTCTAAGTGTCAAAAATCTCGAAACATATATATTCTACTGCATAAGATTTTTATTTTGATAGGTACTACTGTAAAACGACTATAAATGCTCAACTGCAAGCATCCTATGTGGTGTATTGATTATAATGATCTATGTGTACTGGGGTTATATCGGAACATCAGAGGCTGATAAGTCCAAAGCTCACAACTTCGAACTTCAAACCCTGAAAGTTGGCAACATTGAACCGCAGAACAGAGATTGCCATAGAGTGCGGGAAGGGAAGATTTCCCTTTACTGCACTATAGTGTGATCTCTGAGTTGGTATATTTAAGTAGCGGGGTGTATGGGGGTGCAGGGTGACTTGCCCCCCTGCATAGAGCATTTTTTTTTGGGTAGTTAGTATTTTTTTTGCACGTTCGATGTTGTCAGCTTTCGAGGTTTGCAGTTCGAAGTTGTGAGCTTCGGACTTGTAAGCTTTCAATCATCTGATATAGACCCATGTGTACTGTATAATGTCATGTATTGTTCTCTGTAAATCCTCTGTATGTATTGTCTCATTCTTACTGTGTAATGTTAACTTCATTGTGGAACTTTTCTCCCCGATCCTCCACTAAAAATGGGCTCACCATGGCCCAGTGGACTTTTCCGGTAAACAAATGCAAATAAATAAATACATAAATAAATAAATGCATATTTTGATAATGAGTTTTAGACAATGGCTTTGACACCAGTCATTTGTCTGTCTTAAACCCACTAGCAAGATGTTTGTGCCTTGGGGAAATTTATAAAAGCTCCCATTTTACAGTTATTTGTGAACTTGGTGAGACAAAGACCTAGAACATTAACTTTAATTTCAAAGAAGCAGATGCCAAAAAGGAGCGGGCCCATCACAGAGCCCTGGGATACTCCGCTAGTGACCTATCTCTTGATCCAGGTGGTCTCACAGATCCTGACCTCTTGGGTCCTGCATGTGATCCAATGAGTTATTTAAGGATTTACATCCATCTCAAAGAGATTAACAATAATGCCTGCATTGGGGTATTGTATCAAATGCCTTAGCCAAGGCAAGATACACGGTATACACTGTCCATTGCCTTGGCGACCCTCTCAAAGAAGTCTACCAGGTTAAGTAAGCATGACCTTCCCTTAATAATGCCAAAGGAAGATGAGTCCAGTATCTGTAGGTTGCCAATGTCCTTATTTATCATTTCCATGATAATACATTCCATAGTTTACATATTAGGCCCATTAGACTGATGAGTCTGTAGTTCCCTGGGTTGACTGATGGTCCACCTTTGTGGAGAGGAATGCCTGCTGTGTTCCTTCCTTCACTTGGAATGTAGCCTTTTTCAAGGCTGTATTTGAGGAGTTCCTCAAGTGGTTCTGATAGGTCATGTTTTAGAATGTTCAGGAGACAAATGAGGATGAGATAGTGTTCTTGGTTTAGCAAGTGCTGCCTGTTCCTGGTCCTTGCTGATAGCTGGGGGAAGTATGTTAAGGGGATTTCACCTGGTTAAGTTGGGGGTAAATTTGAGCTGAATTAATCAGCCAGTAGATTTATTATGTCACACTGATCGATGAAGGTGATATCACTCACCACTAGTAGACCACATTTCTATATGTTACCTCTAAGATTACAGACATAGCTGAAGAAGGCCATGTGATTCTCCTTAGACTGTGAGGCTATCCTGACCTCATATGTAGCCTTGCTTGATTTAATCAGTCCTCTTAGTTTTTTTTTTTTTTGTTTAGTTGTATGAGAGCACTTGTCTTTAAGGGAGTTGTTCTTCCTGTTTTTGGCCATGAGTTTTTTCTTTTATTATTTAGCCTGTTTAGGTGAGGATTCTACAAGTGGGGGTTGTTTTTAGTATTTGTTTTGGGTTTATTTCTGGTAAGTATGTCAACCTCTAGGCAGCCATTCGCATGTTTGTATAGGGACTCTATGAATAATTCTGCATAGGTAGCTGTGGTTTCAAGGTTATGGGAAGCCTTAAATTTTCACAAGCCTTACATTTTCGCAAAGTGTCACTTAAAAGGATGAAGTTTGCCTATGAATATTTCCTAACTGTTGCTGGTTTAACTGTGGATTTTAAAGGTTGATTTTTACTTCAAATGAGACAGCTTTGTGATCTGACCTCACTAGTGAGGGTGTGACTTGGGGCGGGTGCAATGCTCTCCTTTGTTGGTGGGTACCAGATCCAGCATGTTCGATCATCTGGTTTCAGTGTGTACGATCTGCTCCATGGTATTTTCATTCATAAAGTTCAAGATACATTGTGTCTGTGAATCTGAGGCAGTGTACATTTCCCAGTCTATAGAGGGAAAGTTTGGGTGGATGGTGAGCACCCCTAGTAGAGTTAGATAAGAGTTGTAAGACTCTTGGAACATAGATGATGACCTGTAGCTAGCCATAATTTGGTGAGGGACCTTATCTATGGTACTTAGCACATGAATGAACTCCATGGTATCATCCTGTTTAACCAACCTGGAGGTACATTTGCTGCTAACAAAGATCAATACAACTCCACCTTAGGACCCAGTCTGTGCTGTTATTGGTGTAAATGTGTGGAAAGCACAGAATACAACTCCACCTTAGGACCCAGTCTGTGCTGTTATTGGTGTAAATGTGTGGAAAGCACAGAATACAACTCCACCTTAGGACCCAGTCTGTGCTGTTATTGGTGTAAATGTGTGGAAAGCACAGAATACAACTCCACCTTAGGACCCAGTCTGTGCTGTTATTGGTGTAAATGTGTGGAAAGCACAGAATACAACTCCACCTTAGGACCCAGTCTGTGCTGTTATTGGTGTAAATGTGTGGAAAGCACAGAATACAACTCCACCTTAGGACCCAGTCTGTGCTGTTATTGGTGTAAATGTGTGGAAAGCACAGAATACAACTCCACCTTAGGACCCAGTCTGTGCTGTTATTGGTGTAAATGTGTGGAAAGCACAGAATACAACTCCACCTTAGGACCCAGTCTGTGCTGTTATTGGTGTAAATGTGTGGAAAGCACAGAATACAACTCCACCTTAGGACCCAGTCTGTGCTGTTATTGGTGTAAATGTGTGGAAAGCACAGAATACAACTCCACCTTAGGACCCAGTCTGTGCTGTTATTGGTGTAAATGTGTGGAAAGCACAGAATACAACTCCACCTTAGGACCCAGTCTGTGCTGTTATTGGTGTAAATGTGTGGAAAGCACAGAATACAACTCCACCTTAGGACCCAGTCTGTGCTGTTATTGGTGTAAATGTGTGGAAAGCACAGTAGCCTTGCACTACCAGCATACTTTCTATTACTTTAAACCAAGTCTCAGTCATGGCAAAGAAATCTAAATTCTCCACAGTGAAAAGGGCTTGATGGGTGTGGAGCTTTTTGTTTAGGCTGCAAGCATTGAGCAGTAACACCTTACTTTTTCACTATGTTGGTAATTTTGTCTTGTTGGCATTGCATAAAAAGACTCTAAGGGGGTGGATAAAGATTTAGCCACATTTGAAAGCCTAGGAGGGACAGCTTCATCCCATTCCTGGCAAAGCAATGTGGTCTTTTGACCATGGCCTCCCATGCTGACTGATATTAAATCCCATTGGAGTGACACCAGAAACTAAGCCAATTATTACAATCAATCATTTTATGTTTATACTGTAACATCATCCTTGATGAAGATGGAGTGTTGCACAATACAAAGCTCATACTTATCCATGATGTATATTTAAAGAGATCCATTATGTCTCTTTTCATAAAGTCTAGTGAGGAATGGTTCAAGTTATGTACACCCACATGGACTATGGCAGAATCATACTGGTACCTGGGGTGCAGTAACGTGAGTGTGTGCATAGTATTGTGGATCTTGGTGGTAGATAGAACAGAACACTAACTGTTATCTTCTCCTTATCTAACCCAGTGAGTCAGGAGGCATATGTGTGTCGAACAATGAAGACCCCAACGACAAGAGTTTTATATAAAGTATATGCTTGCCTTATAGGCTTTGCTCTTGGGGGACTTCTGAGTGTAGCTTTATGTGAGATGTTTGGTGCTTGCTTTTTTGTGCATGTTTAAGTGATTGCTGAGGAGCAGGGAGCAGTGTTGCCATTAGGTGGCTTTGGGGGCCTTTGAGATTTGGGAAGGTTTCTTTTAAGCTTCTCAGCATAGGACAATCTAAGTGTGTGGTAAGCAGTGTGTGTGTGTGAGGGATGTAGTGTGGGTATTCCTGCCAACTTCATTTGTATGCAGGATTTCTGAGTCCAGTGATGTTGTGTATTTATATCTCCTGTATACTATATTATTTTCTATAATGATTATCTGGTTGTCTGAGAATGTGAGACAATTGCTACAGTGCCTCAGGATGCCCAAATCTACCAAGGTGGTCACAGAGACATCTGGAAATCACATATCCATGTTGTCCAATCCTTTAGGATGATTAGGATTAAGGATTGGGTTTTAACAAGGGTCTCCTAGGGTAGTTTCCAGGGTAAAGGGCAAGATGTTATCTAGTACTAGGATATTCTCCTAACTCAGCGAATCCTTATTCTCTGGAATAGGCTTCCCATCTATGTGAAGCAGACCCCTTCCCTAGCCCTATTCAAATGCAGCCTGGATCAGGGGAGGGGAAATCAGAAATTCATCCCTGGTCTGACAGTTATGTGTTTGACAGAGGTAACCATTAAATCATGGCCTAACTAATATACAGTCCTTGAAATAACCTCTAAGTCCCAATAACTTGTGGGATACATTTGAATCGAATGGCTCGGTTTATAAAGGCCCCACTGGTTGTTAGTCTACACCTATGATTTAAATATTGTATTATTTCTGCACTGATGAGATAAGACCCAACTTCATCTACTTACGGAAAATATAAACGAACCAAAGGAGGACCAAAATAAGAATACAAAACTATGCTGCAAGTACCATATCAAAAGCCTCTTTGTAAGAGCTTGGAGATGCTGATGGAGGAAAAAGGGATGTGGTTTGACTTGACAGAAACAGTAAAAAATATAAAACTGGTTGAAAGCATCCAGATATGAGGCAAGTTCCATAGGGAAAAAGTATTATCAGAGCAAGTGGCTGTTGTGATAATCAGTTATACAGCTCAGCATGCTCCTGCCTGGTGCCCTGCAGAGTTCAACAGCAGCAGAGAGACAAAAGAGAGACTTTGGAGTCATTAAGTATGATTTTTCTGCATTTTCTTGCTGCCTTTAGCTAATTCCACCTAAAATGCCAATTTTCTAGAGTTTCTGTGATGTAAAAAGCTTGTGTCAGCTACATATTATACTTATTTTACTGCCTGCACTTTAACAAGGTCATTTTGTTTTTAAATTACCTGTTTACTGTTGTAGGCTACACACTCAGGTGTGATAGCCATTTCTGTGCATTTAAAGTGTTTTTTTTTTTTATTGCATCTGCTTTATTTTCTGAAAAAAAAACAAAAAAAATATACTTGTTTTCCCGCCTTTCTAAGCTAGCATAGTCCAGTTTTCAGGTTAGTGCTGAATTTAGGGCTGTGTTACAAGTTTCTGTGTTTGCCTGTACCTTACTTGGATAGAAGAAAGTTTCTCTGTTCACTGTGAGAGAGGGAGCTTTGAGCAGTCTATCTGTCCCTGGTGGAGTGGTTTCAGCCCAGAAATTAGTAGTTTATTGGCCATTTTGAGCTAATTTCTATCTCTTTCATTTCCCTGCTATAAAACCCATATCTGCGTGGTTTTGCAAGCTGGGCAGTGCCAGTTAGCTAGGGTATAACTATTCCTGGCTCCACAAAGTCTACTCTTCAATTTTTCCCTTGGAACTAGACAAACTTTCAACTTAAGCACTCAAACAATTCACTTCTCATCCTGGCACTTGCTCAAAACTCATAGCAAGCACTAATAAACCTTAGCACTAGACCCCTCTATACTGTAGAGAAGGACAAGGCTCTCTATTTGACCTTACCAGCCAATCAGTAAAACAGTTCACTGCACCTATCCAGGCATATCCAAAGGGCAGTTTCAGGTGTACTCTCTGGTTCAACTGGTGAATCTGGGCATTTTGAGGCAATGTTACAATTGCCTCATGTGCACAGACAACCCTCTCCTCCTTCCACCAAACACAAATACATGCAAGAGATGCAATTATACAGCCAAACTGGAGGCTAAGCTCTCACAACCCAAGACTGGTCCAGACAGTCAAGAGGAGAAGGGAATTACTTGCATCACACCACCAGTCTCACATAGACCTATGAAACCAGCACCGGCAAAAAACTCACATAAATACACGAAAACATACTCAGAGGCTCTAAATAAAAATCTGCAAAAGCAACAGAGACCTCCAAAGCAGACATCCAAGCAACCTCCACCCACCAACACAAACCATGAAACACATACTTCACAAAACCAGTGTTCCACGCAATCACAGCCCTTAAGGCAAAATAACATACCCAACATACTAGTAATAGGTGAGTCTATAGTCAGGCACACTGACATCCTACTCACTAGGCTGAACAAGGAGAAGGTTACTGTTAGCTGCCTGTCGGGTGCCAGGATCCACCACATAACACAAGCACTCAGGTCACTCCAGAACAAGTACAAATATGACTCTGTCATTGTCCATGTTGGTGTGAATGACCTGAGCCATACCTCCCTGGACTATATGAAAAGATACAAAGAGGAGCTGTCTGATCACATAGCCCAGGCCAGTATGACCCTGACCCTGAGTAGCATCCTGCCCTCACCAAGAATGATACCACGGTATAGAGAAAAAAATATCAATTTCAACAATTGGCTAAGCCTCTGGTGTCATTCAAAGGGGATCCAGTGTCTGTCAACCTAGGATGACATGCTAGAGATGGCTTGCACTTGTCACCCTTAGGCTTTCAAATACTGGCCAAGGCTCTTGCTACCCCCATAGTGCCTTTTTTAGGCAAGGCTCAAAAGACAAACCCACCGCCGTAAATAGCAAAAGTAACAAAAAACTGAGGGTAATGTTACACAATGCCAAAAGTCTAAACCTCAAAATGCATGCACTTGAGTCACTCCTCAGTATGTAGATAATTGATATATGTGCAGTAACAGAAATCTGGTTTAAGACTCCAGAGAGCACCACAGCACTACCAGGCTACAACTTATACCATACATTTCGGCCACAAAACCCAGACCGAAATACAAAAGGTTGGGGAGTATCCATATTCATCAAGGATACTCACACCTCCAGGTTAGTGGCAAAGCACAATGATTCAGAGATCATCCGCGTGCAACTAACAATGGGCAAAACTGCTATTCAAATTATAGCTTGCTACAGATCAACCACTATGTTCCAGTACCCACACTCCGCATTCCTGGAAACACTGGGAAACATAAAGGTCCTACCAAGCACCCTGATACTGGGTGATTTCAATTACCCAAACATTAACTGGGAGAACTACTCAAGTACTAACTCCCTTTCCCAACATTTCCTAGAATTTATAAACTCAAATGCCCAGGATCAACTGGTCAACACCCCCACCAGAGGTGACAACATATTGGACCTGGTCATCACCAACATGGGCGATTGGAGGTCAACCCATCACTGGTTAGATCTGACCATAAACTAATCACTCTGGATATCCACATTCCGCTACCACCCCTGGTCAAATAAACCACTGTGAAAAACTTTTCAAAAGCAAACTTCATGTTACTTAAGACCGAGGTGGGAAGTTTCAAAGCCCCCATGCTAAAGGATAACACTGTCCAAGCTGCAAAATCCTTTACTAATGCACTCTACGGGCACCTACAAGAATGCATGGATTGTGCTATCCCAAACAAAACCAAGACTCACTCCTCCAAGAAAAGGAAACCAGTCTGGTGGACCCCTGCCATAAATAAGCTATACAATAGAAGGAGGAAACTAGTACAGAAAAGAGTAAAATCCCAAAAAGGGAAGACATCCCTATCAGTATCAGCAAGAAGCTACGTTCCCTCATAAAATCATCCAAGGCTAGCTTCAAAAGAAAAATTGCCATGGACTCCAACGATAACCACAAGGCATTCTTTAACTATGTCAAGAATCTAAGGGGCAATTCTCAGATCTGCTCAGAGTTAGTGCAGAATGGCACAAAATACACTGAACCAACCGGTATAGCCAACATCCTGACAGACAGGTTCAGTGCAAACTTCACCCCCTCTCACCCCCAAAAGGGCCCATAACTATACCAGAAGAATGTAGTGCCCTGAAATCACAGACACTCAGGTTAAAACAGCCATCTTTAAAGCCAAAAATACAGCATCAATGGGACGGAACGGTGTCCCAGGCTGTGTCCTACACAAGCTCAAAGATGAACTAACCCATCACCTAAACACACCGTATAAAATCAGCCTCTCCACAGGCTACGTGCCCACAGAATGGCACACAGCAACAATTATTCCACTTCACAAAGGTGGAGCCACAACGGACCCCAGGAACTATCGCCCTATAAGCCTGACTAGCATGTTCTGCAAAGCTATGGAGCGCATCATCATGGATCTCATTAACAGAGACATTGGGAACCTCCAAACACTGGACCCTACCCAGTTCAGCTTTGTTAAGGGCAGATCTTGCCTCCTAAACCTGGTGGACTTCTTTGAGACAGTTACCAAGGCTATAGATGAGTGAAAGGTGGTCCACACAGCCTACTTAGATCTCGCAAGGCCTTCAACACCATTCCCCACTCAGGTATTATAGACAAGCTCACCAGCCTGAGCATAAACCCCTACCTCAAGAAATGGGTTGTCAATTGGCTCATGGACAGAACCCACATGATAAGAGTTGTGGGAGCTAGGTTTAACTCTAAACCGGTTACGAGTGGCGTTCCCCAGGGCTCAGTCCTAGGACCCCTCCTGTTCGGCATATACTTCTCAGAAGTTCAGGCAAGCGCAGGAGGACTATGGCTGATGAAGTTTGCAGACAATTGCAAACTAGGGGCTATAATTGACTCTCCAGCTGACACAGACATCCTCCAAAAGGGTCACAGATACCTGGTGTCAAAACCATGGCCTCAAGCTAAATGCCAAAAAGTGCATAGTCATCCCCTTTTGGAAAAAACAAAGTACCCACAAACTACCACATAGGTGGTAGCCCCCTAAATACGGAAGACGTAGTAAGGGATCTGGGGACCCAAGCAGATAGTAATCTCTCCTTTGATAATCACTTTGCCAAAGTGTTTAGAAAATCCTTCTATGTGGCCCACCTAATCACAAAAGGGTTTGCATCCAGATCGAAAGAGGTAATTGGGTCTCTCTACGCATCACTCATCAGACTCATCCTAGAGTACAATGCCTCATTTGGGATGTACCTTACAAGACACCTGCGACAACTGGAAAGACCGCAGAAGTACCTCACCGAGAGGATCACTGGCCTCAAGCAGATGCCCTATGCAGCTCAAGTGAAGGAACTCCAGCTGTACTCGGTTGCATACCACCTACTCACAGGTGATCTCTGCCTGACATACAAGTCCATGTCCAACCCAGAATTGATGGACATGCTCCACCTAAAGAAAACCATAACCCCTCAAGCCACGCACTCCAGGGATCTAAACCTCACCACAACAATAAATAAGACATGCTGGAGGGATAGATTACTGTGCCAGAGACTTCCCATGCTCTGGAACAAGATTCCAATCTATATTAGGCAGAGCTCCTCACTAACCCTCTTCAAGAGAAACCTTGACGAGTGGATGGGAAACAGAAAGTTTACCCCAGGGATCACTTCAGTGGCTCTGCTGGACAGAGGCACAGGGAACTAATCTAAGGGGGCGGCGAAAGCCAACATATTCTGGCTAGGCTTATAAATGCCTTCAGGCAGATAGCCTAGTACCTACCTATGAATCTACAGGCATTGCAGGAGTCATTGTTCATGAGGAAATCTTCACAAAGATAGCACTGATTTTTTTTTTGGAAAACATTTTAGATGGACTGCTGAATACTACCATTTTGATGATATCCATATGTGAGTAAAGCAACCCTGTATTCTGTCAAGAATTCTAAAGACAAACTAAAAAGAGAAGCAAGTACAGTCTGTGATGTCCATAATTACTATATTGTAGGTTTATAGGTAGTTATTAGGATAGCATAGGTAGGTTCTAGGATAGTTTCCCTTGTGGGCCATTTTAAGCTTAGCCAATTTCCCTTACAAAGGTGAGCCCAGTTTGTATGTACTATATAGTTGCTGCTTTCTTGACATCATCCTGAAGGTGTATTGTTTAATTTAAATTCCTACATACTGCACATACTGCTAAAGAATGAAAATCCTAATATCTTGCAATTCTCACAGATCCAGATACAAAAATCAGCAATGCACACAACAACTTATTACAAATGTGAACTAACACTGTTTCCAGTCTGTGATCTCATTTACACGGAGGGAAAGACAAAGGCATTTCAAACTTAACTTCCCTTGTGAAGGTACTACAAAATTAGCAGCTTCACACTTTCAAAAGTGTGGTGAAGTTCCCACATTTGTCAAAAATCTACATAGCAAAGCTTAATTATCACCACTTTAGAAAAGGCCAACCCATTACAGATAACAGTTTGACAACATTCTCCTTTAGAACTTCAGTGTATTGTGCCCTTATACACCGACCTCCCTCCTCTGTAAAAAGGGGTTATCACATCTACCTCATCACAAACTCTCTGTTGGTCTTGTATTAAGGAAAACAATTTTAATGTAAATGACTGCCATGTGAATTCTAATCTAACTCAAGTATATATATATATATATATATATATATATATATATATATATATATATATATATATATATATATATATATATATATATATATATATAAATTATGTATTTTATTTATTTATTTAACATTTGTTTACCAGGAAAGTCTGAATGGGTCAGAAAGAACCAATTTTCAGTGATGGCCTGGAGAGAAAAGCTCCAGTTGCGAATTAATAAGTACACACTTGATAAAAACAGATATAAAACAAGGTGACACAATATTACTATCAAATACAGGTTATGGGTACATTGTGACACCGAGATCTGTGAATATTTTATATAAAAAACAGAAAAGCACAATACTACTGGAGGAGAAGCTCCTGTTACAGACTGATGTGTACAATCTTTATAAATGAGAGAGCATATACAATGTAACAAGAAATGCAAATTATAGGCACATTGTGACAAGGAAATTAGTGGATATTTTTATAAGCCAAAAACCTCAAATAACTGAAAATAAAAGTATATATTTTTTAATTCAGTCAGCCCCACTGTGGTACATTTCTAGACCATGCATTCTGTCTCTCTTATTTTATTGTTTCCAAGGATAAAGCATAATTCTAGACTTATTTTACTGCTTGGGAGGTAGCTTTTGCCTATACAGCTCTGTTAGTTTAAGTTTCCTTACTGTGGCCCTGATATTTTCTATACTTACATTTGTCTCAGTCCTTATTTAGACCCGCTTATGATTATGTAGAACTTACACGTTATACTTTATATAATTTATATACAAATCAGATCATATCATACTGTATGTCCAACTTTGTCAAAGTATTTTATCTGTGTGTTTTTACTCTACTTTTCTTGCAATGTGTTATCATCCTATTGTAATTTGTACATATTTGTTTCTACTTTATTACTACCTGCTTTACCTGGGTTAGGGCTGAAAAGGGTCCCGGACTCAGTTTACTTACCCAGTTAACAAATGTCAGATAACTAAGGAAACCACTATTTTTAAGGCTTTGTGGTATATCACAGACTGCCTTTTTAAATTGCTGTTTATGAGCACATTAATGTGGAATCTTTAGAGAGCTTTGAGCATCACTGAGCCTGATGGTTGCTAATGGCACTATACATAAGGTGATTACAATGCTCAGCAGGGTATCTTTGATATACATTTCCCACTACCTCTCAAATTAACAAAACTGTCTCTTTGCTTAGTAATTTAGATGTGAAACAGTATATTTAACAGGGTAAAGAACTTCAAGGGCTACTGTTACTGTTACCTTTTAAAACTCAAATAATCTCTGATTTTACTGAACAATAAATGCCAATCTTAAGTGCAAATTCCATATTTTTTTGCATGATAGTTAGATTTCCTTAAATGAACTGTGAGTCCTCTGCTGACATTAGCCCACCTCTAAATCCACTTTTACAATTAACAGGGCATATTAATACCCACAGCTGCCTTTACTGCAAAGCTAGCTTTCCAGTTATACCAAAAGGCACCTGGCTACAAAAGAAAGCTGGCCAACATCTGACAAGCTGCGCACTGCAATGCTGTCACTAGGATTCAACACGTTAAGGCAAGACATGGAAAACAAAGGACTGGCGATGTGACTGCCATTTACAGTGGATATAAAAAGTTTACACACCCCTGTTAAAATGCCAAGTTTTTGTGATATAAAAAACTGAGACCACAATAAAGCATTTCAAACTTTTCCCACCTTTAATGTGACCTATAACCTGTACAATTCAATTGAAAAATAAACAAATCTGTTAGGGAAAAAAATATAAAAAATAAAAAAAAATACAATACACTGGTTGCATAAGTGTGCACACCCATAAACTAATATGTTGTTGTATGTGCACACCCTTAAACTAATACTTTGTTGAAGCACCTTTTGATTTAATTACAGCATTCAGTCTTCTCGGGTAGGAGTCTATCAGCATGGCACATCTTGGCTTAGCAATATTTTCCCACTCTTCCTTGCAAAACCGCTCCACATTTGTCAGATTGCAAGGGCATCTCTTGTGCACAGCCATCTTCAGGTCATCCCACAGATTTTCTTTTGGGTATAAGTCTGGGCTCTGGCTGGGCCATTCCAAAACTTTTAATTTTCTTCTGGTGAAGCCATTCTTTTCTTGATTTGGATGGATGCTTGGGGTTATTGTCATGTTGAAAGGTGAAATTCTTCTTCATCTTCATCTTTCTAGAAGATGCCTGAAGGTTTTGGGCCAAAAGTGACTGGTATTTGGAACTGTTCATAGTTCCCTCCACCTTGACTAAAGCCCCAGTTCCAGCTGAAGAAAAGCAACCCCAAAACATGATACTGCCACCACCATGCTTCTCCGTGGGGATGGTGTTCTTTTGGTGATGCAAAGTGTTGTTTTTATGCCAAATGTACCTTTTAGAATTGTGGCCAAAAAGTTCAGCCTTGGTCTCATCAGACCATAACATATTTTCCTACATGCTTTTAGGATACTTGACATATTGTTTTGGAAATTTTAGCTGGGCCTGGATGTTTTTCTGTGTAAGAGAAGGCTTCTGTCTTGCAACCCTACCCCATAGTCCAGACATATGGAGAATACAGGAGATTGTTGTCACATGTAGTTCACAACCAGTACTTGCCAGAAATTCCTGCAGCTCCTTCAGTGTTGTTGTAGGTCTCTTAGCAGCCACCCTGACCAGTTTTCATCTTGTCTTTTCATCAATTTTAGAGGGACGTCCAGTTCTTTGCAATGTCACTGCTGTCCCATATTTTCTTCACTTTTTGATGACTGTCTTCACTGTGTTCCATGATATATTCAATGCTGTGGAAATTTTTTTCTACCCTTCTCCTGACTGATACCTTTCAACAATGAGATCTCTTTGATGTTGTGTAAGCACTCTGTGAATCATGGCTTTTGCTGTAGCAGGCAACTGAGTAAATATCAGGAAAATCCTACTAGGACAGTTGAACTTTATTTGGGGTTAGTCATTGTCTTTTTAATTTATGGCAGGTATTAACCCAAGAAGACTGAATGCTGTAATTAAATCAAAAGGTGCTTCAACAAAGTATTCATTTAAGGGTGTGCACACACAACAAAGTATTAGTTTAAAGGTGTGCACACACAACAAAGTATTAATTTAAGGGTGTGCACACTTATGCAACCAGCGTATTGCATGTTTTTTATTTTTTACATTTTTCCCCTAATGGATTTGTTTGTTTTTCAATTGAATTATAAACAACAGCCATAAACAAATTGTATAACAAAAGAAGGAAGCTACTGCACGTCAGAGTGAAATCCCATGAAGGGAAGACATCTCTGATCAACATTAGCAGAAAACTACGTTCTCTCATAAAAACATCCAAGGCAAACTTTGAGAGAAAAATCGCTAAGGACACTAAAGATAACCACAAAGCCTTCTTCAGCTATGTTAGAAACCAAACCCTCAGATATGCTCAGAGTTGGTTCACAACAACAAAAATACACTGAACCCACAGATATTGCTAACATTCTGGCTGACAGGTTCAGTGCAAATTTCTCCCTCCTTCACCCCAAAGAAGAAATACTTATCCCAGCTGAATGTAATCTCCCTGTCATCTCAGATGTCCAAGTGAGAACCGCCCTAAACAAAGCAAAAACACAGCATCAATGGGACCTGGTGTGTGTTACATGAACTCCAAGAGGAGCTAAACCCACACATAAAATGCTATTTAACCTTAGCCTGGATATGTACCTGAACACTGGCGTACAGCAACAGTGGTCCCACTCCACAAGGGGGTGCCTCTACAGACCCTGGAAACTAATGCCCCATAAGCAACTAGCCTGGTCTGCAAAGCTATGGAAAGAATCATTATGGAACTCATAAACAGAGACATAGGGGACCTACAGACACTTGACCCCACCTAGTTCGGCTTTGTAAAGGGCAGATCCTGCCTTTTAAACCTGGTTGACTTTTGAAACAGTCAACAGAGCCATTGATGAGGGCAAAGCAGTCCATACAGCATACCTGGACTTGGCTAAGGCCTTCGACACAATACCCCACTCAGGCATCATAGATAAGCTAAACAGCTTAAAAGTAAACCCTTATGTCACTAGATGGGTTGCAAACTGGCTAAAGGACAGAACCCATAAAGTTAAAATCACTGGAGCAATGTCAGACTCAAAGCCAGTCACAAGTGGTGTCCCACAGGGATCTGTCCTGGGACCCCTCTTGTTCGGCATTTATTTCTCAGATGTTAAAGCAAACATGGGAGGGCTGTGGCTGACAAAGTTCGCAGATGACTGCAAACTAGGTGCCATAGTCGATACACCAGCAGACACACACATCCTACAAAAGGCCTCACTGAACGGACAACTGGTGCCATAGTCATGGCCTTAAACTAAATGCCAAAAATGTATAGTCATCCCTTTGGAAAAACAAAGTACCAAATTATCACATAGACAGCAACCCACTGAGAAAAAGTAATCAGAGACCTAGGGACCCAAGTAGACAGCGACCTCTCATTTGACACCCATGTTGCCAAAGTGGTTAGAAAAACATTCTACCTTGCACACCTCATCATGAAGGGATTCACATCCAGATCCAAGGATGTCATTGTGCCCCTATATTCCTCCCTCATCAGACCCATGATTGAGTACAATGCCCCATTTGGTATGTACCTCACCTGGCATTTGCAACAGCTGGAGAGACCACAAAAGTACCTCACCAAAAGGATCAAGGGTCTCCAACATATGTCTTATTCTGCCAGACTAAAGAAACTTCAGCTCTATTCAGTAGCATACCACCTGCTCAGAGGTGATCTCTGCCTGATGTATAAGGCCATGTCCAATCAGGATCTGATGGACATGCTCCACCTCAAAAAATCCAAATCCATCAGGACCACGAGCTAAAGACTTAAACCTCAGCACAAGTATGAATAGGACATGCTGGAGGGATAGATTCATAACCCAGAGGCTTCCCATGCTTTGGAACAGGATCCCAGTTGGCAGAGCCCCTCACTGACTCTCTTCAAGAGAAATCTTGATGAGTGGATGGGTTTACCCCAGGGGTCACATCTGTGTCACTGCTAGACAGGGGCACAGTAAACTAATTCTATTATATAAGGGGACCTTCATTGTGTCACTACTAGACAGAGGCACAGTATTCTAGATTTATTCTGTACATTTTTGTACCATTTCATGGGGTGGCAAAAGCCACATCACTATGGCTAGGCTTACAAATGCCCCAGGGCAGATAGCCTAGTACTATACTATGAAACTATGAAACTATGAATTGCACAGGTTATAGGTCACGTTAAAGGTGGAAAAAGATTTGAAATTATTGATTGTGGTCTCATTTTTTTATATCACAGAAAAAGGGCATTTTAACAGGGATGTGTAAACATTTTATATCCACTGTACAAATGCACATTACAGAGTATCCTCAATATCTGCTGTTTTACTGAATGTATAAGTAATGTGTTCTTTTATTGCTTCATATAAGTACATAAAGTTACCTCACATTGTGTTTACATACCACTAGACTCCTTTAATGGTACTAGTGTAGACTCTTTTAAAGTAGCCCATATCCGTCATTCTAATAAACTGGTGATTATGGGTAGTTGAAACACTGATTGGAAATTCTTCTTCCATGCATTTTTAAATCTTAACTACACCATTGTATGTATTTGGTGTAACTACTTATGCTATATGAAAGAATAAGGAAAACTTAGGAAGATGAAAAATGCTTGAATAGCTCCCTGTTTCTGCACCTGACAATACTGCAGCTGCTGGTATTACAGCAGATATCATCAATAATCATATGCCAACATTTGTAGTTTGGTGTCAGGACAGTTTCCTGACAACACGTCACTACTCATTTTTCAGAAACTTTAGGAGATTTATTTTCCATGCTGTCTCCTGCTTCACCTTCCTAATGTAGTGTCTCAGGTTACAAAGTCACTGTTAAAGAAATAAAAGTAACCTCCCTCCACAATATCTTTTGAATTCAGCAAAGCAATAAACTAAAGGGAAAACACCTGACTAATTTTTCTTGTGATTTTTTTTTCAGACTAAGACATCTCCGCTTCACAGAGTTTAACTATCTAACCACAAATGAGTATGCAGCAGATCTTGCCACATCTTCACTTTATTAGTGTCTGGCAAAATGTGCATCCACATACCAGCATGTTGTGGTTACAAATGTGATGCTTTGATTATGCTAAATATTGATTAATGGTTTAAATCATGCCTTAATATGAAAAGTCAAATGAAGTGATGAGAGTTGTATTAAAGCTATTTTTTATATCTAGGAAATTTCACTTTTCTGCACACTTTGTAGTGACCAAATGAAGTTTTTTTTCTGAATTGTTGTAAAATATGTCATTTTTTGTAATTAACTAACAATACTCTGAATACTCCACTTTTAAATGTGCCTTTTTTACACAATATATTTTGGAACAAGTAAAACCGGTCATTTGCGGAGTATTTATATAATCTTCCATGCAGAGAATAAACTGCTGACAGCTTATAAAGTCAGCAGGCATGTTTCATTCTTTTACAATTGCTTTTTTGATGCATGCGCACTGAATAATTGGCTGGGTGGAGTCCTAATTGAAAAGATCCTCCTTCACATCCGCCTCCTCACATATCATTTGATATATAAAGTACATCCGTCACATGATCTACCCCAGTAAAAATGTTTTCCCTATTGTTAGTTGGAGATGCCATTTTAGTAGTTTGTAATCAGTAACCTACCCCAGTAAACAAACCGGTTCTTCTTGACTCATTTGGACTATCCTGGTAAACAAACACAAACAGACCATAATTTACTCACTAACTATTGTTTATAGCTCTGAATCTTTATTAGTATATCTCTGTATATGTCCCCAACTCAATGTTAGTTAACTAGTCTCTTTAAAATGCAGTTATCATACTTAAAAGTTATAGGACATGAGGATATGTAATCTCTTTCAGTAGTCACATTATAAACAATTATCAATAATAAATCCCCAGAAACTAAAAAGCAACTATTTGCTACAAGTTAAATCTCATATACCAGTGTTCTACTCACATCACCACAGTGTTATGTCTATTCATTGTAAAAACTTTTGACACTTTGCCAGTCAACACTCCATCTCCTGGCCTCCTTATCACACCTTGATGATGGGTTGGGAGGGTGGCCTAATGGTTAAGGTGTTTACCTTACAAACACAAGGTGCAGGGTTTGAGTCTCACAGGGGATAATTGGCTAGGCTTAAAATGGCTCGCAAGGGCAGTTACCTTAGTACTAATCTATGAACCTATGAACCTAAATAAGCATATACTCACTACATTACTATAGAAAACCAGAATGATGCATAAAATCTACTGGACTTGGTCAGGAAAACAAACTAATAATAAAATGCAATAACACTCTGAGGGAAACTAAAGGAGAATACCAAAATCACTAAAATACATTTATTTAAAAATAAATAAACACTTGATTATTTGTTTGATTTTCTTTACCTGATTAGTCTTTTAATCCTGTTTTCATGAATCAAGGTTGTATTAAATTGGATGATAACATTTGGCAGGCCATCAGAAAAATTCCCTTAATATTTTTTTTCACTAAGTGCTACTGGATCTTTTACAGCCACCTGGGCTGCTACCAACTCAGGTGAATGGATAGTATTTTTTTTTAATAAATACATTTTCATAACATGCATTTTCAGTAAATTTCTACTTTTTTGCTTAGGTGGTCTCACAAAACCATTATACACTGCAAGTATTTTATATCTCCTATAATCTAACCAAATGCTTAACAACTTCTAAAATGGCAGCATTATGGACTGCAAACAATTCAAAGCGTATCCACTTAGCTAATGTCAGCTTTACAACGAAAGAGACACTTTTGCTTATTGACTAACCGGATCCATGTATCATTAGATTTTTTTACTATCCAATTATTATTCCCTTTATTTTAATTTTGTATCCAAAACCTGGGATTCAATCCCAGAAAAAGTAAACCAAGACCACTCCTTAAAGTCATTTAAATACAGCTAAAGTCAAGGTTACTCGACTCCTGTTTCTGACTATGCTCTGCATCTGGAGAGAGTTTGTCTCTTTAATGCCCCCCTCAGTCCATTTCATGTTTCCCTGCTTTTCCTATTGTTGATTCTCCACTATTAATATAATTTGTTGTCTGAAAATTACTGACATAAACAATATTCTCCTGTAAAATAAATAGATAATATAGGTAGTGGACAATATTCCCTGATTTTTTTATCTCTGTTTCCTTCTTGTTTCCATCTATTTATTGTCCTTGCTCTGTTTCATATAGACTGTTACCTACTACTACCGTTTGTGTTTCTAGATAACAATTTTTGATAGCATTCTCCCGTAAAATAGATAGTTTGGTTAGTACATAATAATTTCAGAATATTGTCTGACAGTGTCCTATTACTATATTTTCTGTTTTCAGATTTTCTAACATAGATAATATTCTTCTGCAAGCTGCATTCATTGTGAATAATTGTTATAACTAGTGTTTTTGATTCATATCATATTGACGTGTGCATACATTTTTGTTATGGAGTCTTTCTCCCTGGGGTTCCACTCAAAATGGGACTTGAGCCCATTTGTGCTTTCCCAGTAAAAAATAATTAATAATAATAATAATAATAATAATAATAATAATAATATTAAAGAAAGAAAGAAAGAGAGAAATAACTAAGTAAATAAATAAGTAAATAAATAATCTGACTTTCCTTCTGCTGTTCCCAACTAACCTGTGTCTGTTTCAGTACTACAGCTTTGCTGCCTAAGGCTGCGTATAAACTATGCTCACCATATCTCATTTGTCATGCCACATCACATAATCTCTCTCTTTTTGTTACTGACTTGCTTTGCATTGGCAATCATTGAACACTTTTATGTCCTTTTATCTCACAGAAAGCACCTGCACTCAGAAGTTATTCTGCTCTTTCTTTTCACACTCTTATTCACACACTTTAACGTTTTCCACACATTATACCTAGCAGAGCACATTGATAAAATCAGAATCAGTCATTCAATACAGTCTTTTCCATTTCACATACATGTCTAAGCTTTCAAATGTTTACATCTTCGCAGAAGTATTCACTGCAGATGGTGTAGTCACTCAGCACAAACACTGTGACACATACAATTCTTCCACTATAACTTCTCATATCTTCCCAGAAACCATTACTCTTAATAACCATAAAAATGAATACTTTCAAAATGCTTAAACTCAAATGCTTTAATATTCCTCCATATTGTTAAAGATATAGTGCTGAATATTTTCTCATGGGTCTTGGGTAATACAAAAGGTAACCAGAGACTAAGAATTACTATAATATTAACAGGAAATCCATTTCTGTTTTGAACACCTATCAATCTAGGCACTTTTCTGCCTCATCCCACTTGCCATCAATAAATACAGGGTATCCCATAAAGAAAACACCATAAACCGGATTCTCAATTCTCTTATAATTCAGTGTTTCCCAGCATTATGGCTGACACATTTAACAATCATGTACCAGTTTGTGTCTAATGGCCATGTACCAAAGTTAATGAATACCACAGCTATAACCTTTCTAGAAGTATGAATTATTTTGAAGCTATCTGTTTTCTTGTCAAACGTTTGAAGCAAATGTATTTAATTATCACTTGTGACACAGGTAAACTTACATTTATATAAAGGTAATTAAACCATATTGACAAGTTCACATTTACAAACATCATACATCACATATATTGCTATTTATCATATAATTAAAGCAGCATTGCATAAATTGTTCAATTCCTGCCTTCTCTTAAACCTTGTTCCTCCTCTAGTACATTTTTCTGCATGTACTATTCCCACAATTTCCATTTCTAATGTGTGATTTACTCATACCCTTTTTAAGGATCCCACTTCAAGTTCTTTTATCTCTGTTACAATATAAACTACTTCAAATATAGTTAGTTTAGATATTGATTTTCATTTTCTAGCATTTGCTTTTTTCGCAGCCACCAAATTTAAACTTAACAAGGCCTTACTATGTCAAGACAATTCAGATCCTGTACTCAGCTCAGAAACATAATTTCCTTAGTTATACTCATTTACTTACACAGTATTCCTGACAGAGTGCTCTGTATGTGGTTTTTAAAGTCTGCCACCTCATTACACTCAGACAACTTATGCTCCTAGGGATCTCTTTCTTCCTCATTACACCTCCAACATTTGCCATCTACCTAAGGAAATTTTTTGGAGTCTTCTTAGAGTATAAAAGTATCTGTGCAAACACTTCCAGGCAAAAATCCTAAATCTTCTACATTTTGTTGCATATTTGGGAGCTACATATATGACCTTTCATTGTTTCTTTGTAAATTGCATATCTAATCTCTCTTCCCAAGCTTTTCTGACTTCTGTTTGATTCTTATATTTATTATACGATGTTTTATATGCCCTACTAATTTTCCTTTTTTTTAAACATCAGCTTTTGTTCTAGATTCAGTTAAAAGCTCAACCAGTGTTGGTATTTTATTTAGGATTCCCTATCCCTTTCTCTTAGTCTATATTTATTTATTATTTTATTTATTTATTTAACATTTGTTGACCGGGAAAGTTCGACTAGGTTCCACAGATCCTGTTTTCAGCGGAGGCCCGGGGAGAAATGCTCCAGATGCATAATGTGATATCAACTCCTGATAGGGAAAACAATTACTAGCCTGCAATTCAAATGTCTCCTTGGCGTCTTCCCATTCTATTTCTTTACTAACTAGTTATTTGCTCCCAATACCTTGGTTCTTTTGCCAGCTTCCTCCAGTAAATTCTAGCCCCCCCATGCCTACTCTCTGTACCTCTAATTGCAGTCATCCCTACTGGCAGAATCTCTTTTCTCCATTCCCAAGTTAGCTTAGTTCTTAGTGTACTTTCTGCTACTTTAGTACAACATTCTGTATGACTGTTATTATTCTCCTTAAGGATCTACATCCAAAATCCCATCCTTTCCTGAGTTCTTCAATTGCACACCGCCCGTTTCATCATCATCACTTTCCACTTTGAATTGTAGCTTTCTGCTTGTGTTATGTATGAGCCTTAACTGTAGCTCTAAAATATCCCTTCAAATAAATCTCGTAATCCTAAACTTCCCTTCTTCTGTTGGGAGGATCAACTTATCCCATTTGACTCCTGCTTTCTTCTCCTCCCAAATAAAATCCTACAACTCTTTACTAATTGCTGTTTACAACTTCAACTCTGGTTGTTAAAAATATGCCTGACCTGTGCATGATGCTAAAGTGGCTAAAAACATTTTTACTGCTTGCATCTTGCTAGCCATGTCCATAGTTAAGAGCTTCTAGTTTCTCAGTTTTTGTATTATCTTTTGTTTAATATATTCCCACATTTCCCTAGCTGCCATAACAGATTCCTTTTTAATCCATACTCCTAAATATTTAATTTTATCATGTCCCCATAAATAAGGGTGTTGATGAACCAATTAATGCATGGGCACATAGTTTATAGCTATAGCCTTTGTTTTACCTTCATTAATTCTATCTTACAAAAAAAAACTGAAACTGTCTCAGAACATTCCACAACACTGAAATGTCCTTTTATGTTCCATGAGGCATAAAACCATATTATCTGTAAATAAAGGCAACTTTTCTTCAATACCATACAAATTAAATCCTGGAATTTCTTAGTCCCTTATTTTCTTTGCTAATGGTTATGAATATAATGCAAATAACAAAGGGTAAAGAGGGCACCCCTGCCTGGTCATATTTTCAGACACAACTTATCAGTGAGGAACCCTCTGACCTTGATTTTTGCCTCAGATCCCTCATATATCCTTCTGATTAACCTATTATTTTATCACAAAAGCGGATTCTTCTGTTGACCTACTTATAAAATCCCAGCTTACTCTGTTGAATGCTTTCTCTGCATCAAGACCTACCAATAACAGTGGTATTTTCTTACATTCTGCTTCTTTCTGGATCATCATTGTTCTATTAATGCTGTAAAATGTTTGCTCCCTCCACAAAACCACATTTGTCCATATATATGTATTTTGGCATCACCTTTGCCATTCTTTTTTGTCATTATAGACATACTCCAGGATTCATGAACAGTTCTGTAGGCTTTACACAAAACCTCCACAATGTTAATGTGTTTGCGTCATGACCAGCACTATTAGTCACATATGCATGGTAATCATCATGCCTACATGAATACAAATATATTTCTGTGGCCAGCAATAGTGTTGGTGGCCGCAAAAACGTGTTGAGCAGTACGAGCACACATACTAAACAAGCAGGCTTGTCTATGGACAAATCTGTTAAGTGTGCTCACATGGACAGCACAAGGAGCTACACAGGGCAATTAATGCAAGCTATACCAGGCAGGAAAAGTGTACTAAGTGCAATGTGCACATAGAGCAAACATACAAATACAGAAATAAGTAAGAGTAGAGGGTAAACTGCAAGTGTGACTGAAATGCAGGGTATTAGGCAGAGAAATTGTGCCGAGGATAATGTGCACTAAACTCAAAGATATGTATACAGAAATGCATAAGAGGTGTGAGTAAATGTTCAAATATATTAAGATAATTATTTTAAAGAAGCTTATGTCACAAAGACAATTTTGTAATAATAAAATTATGCAATATGTATGTCATAACAATTAAGGTGGTCACACTTCCTGACAAATAAGTAAATAGGTAAATAAAAGCAGACATGATATTATAGAATGTGAGAGTTATGACTAAATACGATATGAATGCCATTAACGTGCTTTGAGATGACAGTTAACAAAGACAGTACATGCATTAGGGGATATTTGCAAAGTGTGCATTTTGTCACTTTGGAAAATAAGAATAGCTCACAAGTCACAGTCTCCTTTTGCAAGAATATAACCCATCCTATCACTGTTGCCACTGAGCTGTGTATAAACTGCTTATGGCAAAAAAAAATAAGCATAACATATGTATTCTTCTAATTGTCCCTACCACATAACCCCCAAAGCACCCCTACCACCTGCCTTCCACCTAGTATCTCCAAGAAGCAGGCCATAAATGATCTCTCCAAAGCCAAAAATACAGCCTCTATGGGACCTGATAATATCCCAGGCTGTATTCTAAATGGATTAAAACAGGAACTAGTTGCACTGCTGGGTACTCTTTTTAACCACAGTCTAATATTATACATTCTGAATGGAAAACAGCAACAGTCATCCCGTTACATAAAGGAGGCACCTCCACAGACCCTGGGAACTGTAGACCCATAAGCCTGACCAGCCTACTCTGCAAGGCTATGGAAAGAATAATCATGGACCTTATCAACACAGATATAGGAGACCTCCAAATGCTCATCCTGACCCAGTTTGCCTTTGTTAAAGGGAGATCCTGCCTCTTGAAATTGGTGGACTTCTTTGAGACAGTCACCAAAGTCCTGGACGAAGGCAAATCCATGCATACGATCTACCTGGACCTGGCCAAGGCTTTTGACACTATTCCTCATTCAGGCATCATTGATAAACTCACCCAGTTGGAGATCAGCCTGTATATTGTCAGGTGAGTTGCAAACCATCTCACCAACAGAAAGCACACAGTCAAAATAGGTGACTCTACCTCCACCAGTAGACCCGTAACCACTGGTGTTCCATAGGGATCTATGCTGGGGCCCCTATTGTTTGGAATCTACTTCTTGGATGTACAGGCCAAAACAAAAGGCCTATGGCTGACAAAGTTTGCTGATGATTGCAAATTGGGTGCAGTCATCGAGTCCCCAAATAATGTCAACATCCTACAAGAGGGACTTACACAGACAAACAACTGGTGTCAAAGTCATGGGCTATAACTTAATGCAAAAAAAATGCATTATCATTCCCTTCAGTAACGCCAACATCCCTGCAGATTACCACATTAATAACAACACTCTAAGCATTACCATGTTAATAACAACACACTAAGCATGCAATCAGTGTTTAGAGATTTGGGCACACAGGTTGACAGCAACCTTTCCTTTGATCACAATGTCTCAACAGTGGTAAGAAAGGCTTTCTACATCATCCACCTCATAAGTAAGGGCATTGCATCCAGAACCAAAGAGGTTATAACCCCCCTGTACTCCTTACTCATCAGGGCAATAATAGATTACAATGCTACATTTGGTCTGTATCTTACCAAGCACCTGCAGCAAGTGGAAAGACCTCAAAGGTTTCTTACAAAGAAAATTCAAGGTCTTTGGCATCTGTCATATGTTGATAGACTGAAATCACTGTCATTATACTCTGTGTCGTGCAGACTACTCAACGGTGACCTCTACCTTGCATATAAAGCAATCTCAGACCCTGCTCTAATGGAAATGCTGCACATTTGTAAATTAAGTTATATAAGATGCACTTGCTCTAGGGATCTCAGCTTAGTATGTGACATAACAGGACTTGCTGGGGAGACAGATATGTTTCACAGATGTTACTTGTTCTCTGAAACAAACTTCCAATTCAGGTGAAGCAGAGCCCCTTGCTGATCATATTTAAGTATAATTTGGCTGAGTGGATGGTAAACCGCAAATTTTCCCCTGGAGTTTCACCTCTGTCCTTCTTGGACAGGGCAGTAGTTGTTGACTTAGTTCCACTTAATACCTTGATATTCTTGAGAACAGGTGTTGTACTTGGCTAGTCCTGTAAGGGCCCTAGGGCCATTAGCCTAGTAACCTCTCATGATCCTATGAAAAGGTCACCCTTGAAGGGAATTATGTATTTTATTTTTCTAATGGTCATGCATCCCATACATAGGTGTGTGTATGGTGTTACAAATTTTGGAGCAGATTATAACATATGTAATACCATTGTGTAAAGCACTCCCACCTGAAACAGTTACCATGCAGGCAGATAAGAACAGGTACAAAAAAACACACTATGATGCAATGTGTTCCACAGAGCTATGTAATGCTAGCATTTGGTACAGGAGGCAGTAATGGATACTGTCACAAACAACTGAAATTAATGTGTGAATTAAGAAATGATCTCTGATAATGAGTGTAATATCAGCATGTCAGACTGATAGCAATTAATTAACTATGCTCATGTGCACACAGTTGTGATCAGTCCTATATCAATGGTCCTTGGTCAAGGAATTTTCTATGTAATTTTTACATATACCAGCTAAGAAATGGATCACTCTCATGTATAATGCAGTATTAAGTGCATATACTACAGTAGCACTCTCACTATGACATTGGCAGAGCAAATTTCTGCTGCCATGAAATCCAAATATACAGTCACATGTGTTCATGCAACATATCGAGGGATAACACTGGTATGATGTAATGGTTGTTGTGTGACATCATTATGTTTACACATAATGATTCCCCATGCAGGAATTGAACAGCAAGCTGTAAAACTCCTCCAGCTGACAATATGGCTATGAATCACGTGGGACACAGTGGAACTGCTATCATAGCTGTTAAGCTCCACCTATGTGAAGTCATTAATTCAGATGCACTTTATTTGCTTCTATTTTTTATCTAGAAAAATGGATGGTGGAGGCCTCTGTCACTCTATATGCAAACATTACAAATGGGGGGAATGTCACAAATGCTTACAGTCACTCAATGCTGGTTTGGAACACTTGACTTGAATAACAACACAATAGTGGGATCACTGAATGTGCCATGGTATAGGTGCATCACCAGTGGTTATGTGAAAGTATTACATTATGTTAATGAATCAAGGAATATGTGTCCCTGTAATTATTTTGAAATCCTCTTGCTGTATGTCACTCAACATTACCTAATGCTAAATATACCCAAACATACCTGTGGCCCCCTGCTGTTGCCACTGTGAAGGTAGAACAACAAGTATATACAATGCGGATATAATCCCGTATTGGAACACATGGCTTACTTAGGCAACAACATACATTACATCATCTCATGTCCTCAGTACTGAGGAAGTGTCTCAGTACAACTGGTATGGAAGGACAATTTATCGAAATAATCACATCACTTTTCAATACGGTGTTTCAAAATGAGAATTTGAATAAACTCTTGTAAGAAGAAACAACATCTAAACATGAACATAGCACATGTGGGTAACAACACTGTTAACAACATGAACACTAAGTGTATGCGGCAATGTCAGGATTTGAACTATATACCCAACATCGCAAGCTACTGAAGGTTTACTGAAATTTAAGCACCACTCGAGATCTATTTTACAAGTGTGACACTGCACCTTTCAATGGATGGCATCATCACTGTGAATTACATGAATGTTTCTTCTAAAAAGGGGTCATACAGCACACGCTATAGATATACAACATATATGTGTTTGCAGCCTATTTTGCACAGTAAGATGACGAAGCCTACACTCACAGAAGACAGCCCTCTATTTGAACTCCCTGCTTATCTACTGATACAGTCTACACACAAGTGTATTCTGGGCAAGTACCACAGAAGAATTCTAATTGTATGTGAGCCACACTGCATCTTTGAAGGGATGGCATGAGCTGTGTCATGCAAAGGAGATATGTGTTCAAAAATAACTTCTACAGCCATGTAGATTCTAAATGGTGTCAGTACTAAGAGGTGTAAGACACTCCTGCATCCATTTACAGTCAACACTCATAGTCAGGATGTTTTTCTAGCTGTATTCAAACTCCCTACATATCTACTGTGACAGATTATATACATATGTATTATAAGGCAGGCACCAGAGAAGAGGTCTGACTTTAGTGGTGTGAGAGTGCACTTTTGAAAGATGACCTCATCACTGCATTGCAGACAGTACATGTTTGTGGACCGAATGAAAAAGGGATCTGGGATTTTTCTGACAATGTAAATATTTCACACTAGTGGGAGTCAGATGAGCACAGTTGTTGAATTAATCCTCCAGTGATGCTATGGCCCTCCATCACAAACACACAACTTGACTGTTGGGAGATTCAAAACTTCTACCTACTAAGTTGCACAATCTAAAGAACACAGTACTTAGTACAAGTGCCATTGAAGAAGTCTGACTTACATGCTGTGAGAATGCACTTTATAGAGGATGACATCAGTGCTGTGTTGCAGGCAAGATGGATTTGGAAGCAGTGTTTGACATTGATGTGGACTCACTCTGCAGTGTAAAAGTTTCCTCAGACTACTATTTCAGTAAAGTCAGGAGTACATAAGGTTATATCTACACAACTCTATACACAACCCACATACACACACAAGCTGACTGCTGTGAAAGTAGAACCCCTTACCTATCTAGTTACTCAATTTTGAGAACACAGAAATTAAAATAAGCACCACTTCAGAAGTCAGACTTAAACACTGTGTGAGTGCACTTTATAGAAGATGACATCAGTGTTGTGTTGCAGAGCAGATGATTTTGGGAAAAGGCATATGACAATGATGTGGACTCATTCTCCAGTGTAAAGGTTTATCTAGACTGCTAACTCAATGGTCTCAGCAGTGCGTAAGGCAGACCTCTCAACCTAGAAACATCAAAAATCTGGACAAAGGCCCATGAAAATAGATACAGATCTGTATGCTCATTAACATATGATTTGCATGCATAAATGTGTAACCCCACCGACTCCAGTGGAATTGTGAGATACCAACTTTAAAACACAAACTGAAGAACAGACAAACAAAATATGATCATGAAACACAAAATAAGCAGAACAATAGTGTTTTATATATTTTAATATTTGAACTTGTACAAAACTAAAATACACTTTTCACATACTAACAAGCTGGAGATACATATGCATACAAAGCACAGAGTATACTATGTTTCAGTTACTATCAGTTTGTTTTCTAACCTATTTTGCAATGGTCGCTTAGGTTCATCAGTCATTAAGTCTAAACCTTACTCATGTCAGAATATAAATGAAAAAGCACTTCACCGTTTATGTGATATTAAATGAAATTCATCTACTACTGCTCACTGTTTTCCCTTAAATCAATGTCAAAGAACACTGATTTTTAATAACATTTCTTACTGTGCTATAATTTGGTTAGAAATTAGAAACTGAAAAGACAGGATGAAAGAACACATCAGATTTATCCTTTTTCAGGGAAGGAAATAATCAACACTACTAATTTTGTTGGCCCCAACAGCTACGACAGTAAAAAGTGACGGAATTTGGGTTACTTAAATGCACACACCTGTGGGTTTACTGACTGCATCATCTAATGTACAGGCATCCATGACGAGTATTGTTAATATCAAACAAAGGGAAGAAATAATCTCAAATGGAAACAGCATATGGGAAATGTGAGGTAAACTGTGTTGCCCTCCAGGACTACAACCAGAATTAAAATGGCGTTCACTGCTCACATAAATCAAGCCCAACTGCATAACAAAGAGTCCTATTCCTAACCTGGTCAAATACAATCACTCGAGGCCGACTCCTCAGAACAAAAAACTTGGCAAATGCCAAGACAGGGAGAAAGAGCAGTTGCTATAAAGATGCAGCTGATATAAAATATCTATGGGGAGTGGTTGGCAACCAGTGGTAGGGAACAGCATTACTCAGAGGACAACATTTCCAGTACACTGTTAAATAATAAAATAGTGACTTCAGCTAGGTTATGAGATCAAAACTGAATTTCTAGTACTGAAGGTTAACTTTTTAAATTTGCATGAAAGGGAGTATAAATAATGTTTCACTTTTTTGTATAAGCCTCCCATTACCTTGCAGGAAATATCCTTTTTTACTTTTAACATACCATCATAATACCCTGCAAATCAGCACATTTTCATAGAAAAATAAACTTACCTAAATATTATAGCAGGGCTTCTGAGTTGCACTAACACTTCAGTAAAACAGTTGCAAAGCTCATCTCCTTTTAAGTAAAACTGGAGCATCACTGCCCTTTAGTGTGCAATGTGATACAAGTCTGAAACTCAAATGTATGCCATTATTTAGTTACTTCAATCCTCAGATCATCCCAATTATTTGTTAGAAAACCACAAATGCTATGAGGAACTGACCAAAAATATGAGCCAAAAATCTCAACATTCTGCAAAAATCTGGACAGTTGAGAAGTATGACATTTCTTAACCCCTAACACATTGTCTTCAAATTTCATCAGAAAAATGTAAATGTTCTGCATTTAGAATTTGCTCTTTGACTTTAATCTACAAATTGAGCTATTTTAAGTGATATGATAAACTTTTCACTAGTTTCAAATGTGCCCACGTCTTTTAATAGTTATGTAGATTTATGGGGAAGCTATTTTGCAATACAAAATGCAGATTAACTTAGAAATAGCATAAGAAGGAACTTCTAGAAACCTGGTTTTAATGTGATATATAGATGGGCAGGTTCATTACTCATTGTACGTTGCATTTCTCAGACATCACAATTAGCATACCACACAAGACTTCATGGCTATCTGTTAGAGGGTAAAATATGAACCCATTCTACAAAGTTAATCACACAGAAACTATACGCCGTAGTGCATGATTCTTATACTATGCTATAGTTACTCTGTAACTGGAATAATGCATTCAAACATTGTGAGATGCACTGGGAAAACGTAAGGTGTGTAGTTATTTGAGGTACAAGAATTTGAGTTTCCTGTGCACCGACTCCAGGCACAACTTATAAAGGAATAATGCACATCATAATATGAAGCCTGCATGTTCAATGCTGTAAAAGCATTGCAGAGCTATGTCAGGAATACGGAATGTGACCAGAACGATAATAGTTAAAGCAGCACTTTGCCTGTGTTCTTCAGAAGAAGCACAAAATACATTGAAAACAAAGCTAGAGAGCACGGAAGGCATTTTCTGTGTTTCAGATGTGAAGAAATGGTTAGTTAATGCGTGTTTTCTCTCACTTCTGTTATACAATAGTTCAAGGACAGGGTTATGCATTCACAATACAGTATTTCCTTTGTATATTACAGAAAATAATAAATCTGTTGAGTGCCTGCAGTTAGAACTTTGTGGAAAAGCTTGGGGGAACCAAAAACACAGTGTGCAAGTGTCTATTTCTGTAGATAGAAAAACTGCACCGGAACAGCAGGCAAAGCTTTTATGGAAGTTAATGTGCAGTAAAATTTCATTTTAAATAAAAATTCATATACAGATCCTGAAGTGATGTCGATAAGAATGAGTGTGTCTGCCCAGATTAATACAAATCAAAAGATGGTGAATTCCGATGATTTCTCAAATCACAGTGGCTAACTAAAACGTTTATATTTCACTTCAGTACTTGCATTCCTGTATGGATAGCATTTGAAATGTCAGCAACAGGCATGCTTAAGCTTAGAACTATAGATATACATAAACAAGCAATAAATAAGTAATTGTGATGCTGTATGCTCATGTCAACAGGTTTTAATAGTAAAAAAAGACATTTCTGAAATGAGACTAATAGCCAACATGGGCAGTTTGACCCTCAGATTAAGCAGGACTAGTGAATAAATGTTTCTGTTTAGGCATAATATGCAACATGAAGATGGCAGGCAGGAATAAAGAACTGGCCACTGCACACAACAGTTACTGGTTTCTTCACAGAATGACTGACTGCTGTTTTAACAGCTGCAGACTCTGCCGTTTCTCTTGTTGCAGATAAGACAAAGACAATATTGCAGCCAGTTACACTTAGTCTTTTTTTTTTTTTGCCTTACCTAAAAGAAGAAAGATGTGCTTCACTGCCAATGAATGGCTGCACGTGATGACGTCAGGACCACAAAAAAAAAAAAAAAGCCAGGAAATTCAGAAATTAAAGGAGCCACTCAGGAATTCGTGGCACCCCAATATTTTGCCCTCAAAACTGGTATTTGCCAAGGAATTTGGTACAGTTGGGAGGTGTGATGTAAGGTCATATTTACATGACTCTATACACAACCCACATATACACACATGATTGGTGTAAGATTAGAACTCCCTTCCTATCTAGCTACACAGGTGAAAGGACACATTAATTAATGCAAGCACCACTGAACAAGTATGACTTCAAAACAATGAAAATGTAGTATACATAGAATTAGTTTCTCATTCTGCCTCATAGAATATATAGTGCTATTTAAGGTTTTTGTGACAGGCCATATTTGTTGTTTTAAAGGAGGAAATAAAATCTTCTGATCAATAATAAATACATACTGCTGACTTAGGTCAGCTATGGTATCATTAATGCATATTGCAGAACTGAGGCTGACATGTACCTATTTTACATGGTGTAGATGACACACACACACACACACACACACACACACACACACACACACACACACACATATATGCACAGGCGTGCTCTCGCGCACACACACACACACACACACACACACACACACACACACACACACACACACACACACACACACACACACACACACACACACACCTGTGGAACACACGATGGACAATTAAACAGTCATGGATCATCAGATTAGGATGATGGTATGGTATGAAGTGTGTGTGCCAAGGCTCTATCTGGCTGTATATCATTAGGACTAAGTAATGATGAAGTATGTGCATCAAGGCTCTGTGTGGTTGTATATCATTCAGGCTAAGTAATGATGAAGCATGTGTTCCAAGGCTCTAAGTGGGTGTATATCATTAGGGCTAATTATGAAGTATGTGTACCAAGGCTCTATGTGGTTGTATATCATTAGGGCTAAGTAATGATGAAGTATGTGTGCCAAGGCCCTGTGTGGTTGTATATTATTAGGGCTAAGTGATGATGTAGCATGTGTGCCAAGGCTCTATGTGGGTGTATATCATCATGGCTAACTAATGATGAAGTATGTCTACCAAGGCTCTATGTGGTTGTATATCATTAGGACTAAGTAATGATGAAGTACTTGTGCCAAGGCTCTATGTGGTGGTTGTAAATCATTAGGGCTAAGTAATGATGAAATATGTGTTCCAAGGTTCTATTAGGCTGTATGTCATTAGGGGTAAGTAATGATTTAGTATGTGTGCCAAGGCTCTATGTGGTTGTATATCATTAGGTCTAAGTAATGATGAAGTATGTGTGCCAAGGCTCTATGTGGTTGTATATCATTAGGGCTAAGTAATTATGAAGTTTGCGTGCCAAGACCCTATGTGGTTGTATATCATTAGGACTAAGTAATGATAAAGTATGTGTGCCAAGGCTGCATGTGGTTGTATATCATTAGGGTTAAGTAATGATGAAGTATGTGTGCCAAGGCTCTATGTGGTTGTATATCATTAGAGCTAAGTAATTATGAAGTTTGTGTGCCAAGACTCTATGTGGTTGTATATCATTAGGACTAAGTAATGATAAAGTATGTGTGCCAAGGCTGCATGTGGTTGTATATCATTAGGGTTAAGTAACAAGGCTGCATGTGGTTGTATATCATTAGGGTTAAGTAATGATGAAGTAAGTGTTCTAAGGCTGTGTGTCATTGTATATCATTAGGGCTAAGTAATGATGAAGTATGTGTGCCAAGGCTCTATGTGGTTGTATATCATTAGGACTAAGTAATGATGAAGTACTTGTGCCAAGGCTCTATGTGGTTGTATATCATTAGGACTAAGTAATGATGAAGTGTGTGTGCCAAGACTCTATGTAAGGCTCTATGTGGTTGTATATCATTAGGACTAAGTAATGATGAAGTACTTGTGCCAAGGCTCTATGTAGTTGTATAGCATTAGGACTAAGTAATGATAAAGTAATGATGAAGTACTTGTGCCAAGGCTCTATGTGGTTGTATATCATTAGGACTAAGTAATGATGAAGTACTTGTGCCAAGGCTCTATGTGGTTGTATATCATTAGGACTAAGTAATGATGAAGTACTTGTGCCAAGGCTCTATGTGGTTGTATATCATTAGGACTAAGTAATGATGAAGTATGTGTGCCAAGGCTCTATGTGGTTGTATATCATTAGGACTAAGTAATGATGAAGTATGTGTGCCAAGGCTCTATCTGGGTGTATGTCATTAGGACTAAGTAATGATGAAGTACGTGTGCCAAGGCTCTATGTGATTGTATATCATTAGGGATAAGTAATTATGAAGTATGTGTGTCAAGGCTGTATGTGGTTGTATATCATTTGTAAGTGTAAGTGCTGCAGTGCAGACATAACAGTCCAGAATGAAGTTGTCAGTCAATCACATGATTCACTGCAGATTTACATTTGTACAGTAAGCCATTTCCATGTAGTGAAGTAATTACATGCAAGAACAACACTTATCTGTATTCAAAATCTCTTCCTAAAGCACAATATGGAGAAACTCATTTGTGTGGATATTGGCAAAGTATTAGCACAAATGAGATTCTAATCTGAAGTGTTGAACTTGGAAAGTAAAGTAGAAGTGTTCAGTGGTGCATTGGTGCTCCCTGCTAAACTTTGTGCAAATAAGGAACAGAAAGAAAATGGTCTGATTGTGATTAAATGTACAACAGATCTGATTTATGTCAATCTTTAACGTCTCGTGATGTCAGCATTAGTCATGGCAGTACTTGCTCAGTGCCTTGCAGATATACACTTTGCATGTTGGACTTTACCTTTGACATGTTACAGCCAAACCTTAATTCAAAAATGATTTGCTGTGCTTGTCTTTCCTGTTTCTGCGGCATTAGGTGGTGAGCAACCAGAGTTCACTGGTGAATGAAAAAAATTGAAAAGTTTAATTTGGTTAGCCTTCTGTAGCATATATAGGCTTAGCAGTGATGCACAGCTTTCAACAATCTTTACAGTAGTGACTGGAGAAAACCCACCTGTCCCCTAACTTTCTAAATGGCAGAAGGTATAAGCTCAGTGAGCTAAATGAACAAGCAGATGTAAAGCAAGATTTGCAGATAATTTTACAAAGGGTGTCAGAACATCATTACACTACCTGGTTGTGTAGTATAGTGGTTATCACACCTGCTTCACACACAGAAGGCCCTGGATTCAGTCCCCAGCAGAACCATTATTTTCCCAGAGGTTACCACACCTTTGGAACAGACTCCCACTTCATGTCAAGCAGAACACCTCATTGGTCCTCTTTAAACGCAATCTGGATGACTGCATAGGTAATCGTAAATTCACCCCAGGGGTTCCACTATGTCCCTCTTAGACCTGGGTTATAGGTGCTGATCATGAAAATAATGATAAAACTTAGCTAAGCTTGTAATGCCCTAGGCTTATTAGCCTAGTAACCTCCTATGATCCTGTGATCCTATAAGTAATTTTGATCATGACTGTAAGACTACATAGGAATGACTATCCTAAACATGTTGATTGCCCAGACTGTGTAAGTAATGCCTACTGAAATAAACTTGTATACCTACTATATATCATCCATGCTTCAGGTGAAATCACAAGTTAACTGGGTGCATAATTTGTTAAACATAAGGATGGTATGTATTATGAAATAATTATTATGACTGAGTACATATCCTAACATGCATGTAGGGCAGGATGTCTTGTGAAGTCTGGGCATTATGCTTCCTCATAGAAAGGACAGTCGCCAAATGATATAAGATGAACACTTCATACATCAGCCTGCTAAATATGTTTTATAATGTGTTGAGCCAGAAGAGATGATGAGATTTTGTGTTATGACACATTTATGAACATGTTTATGGTGTGATTTGTATTACTTGTTTCCTCATTCAGAATGTATCCTGCTCTGTACCACTAAGTGATTGAGCTATGGATAGAGAAGGTAGAAAAGTAACAACCAACAATACATCCACATACATCTGGCTGAAGAAGGTGCTGGAAATTTGAAACATGATGTTGTCATGAAGATGGTGTTTTGTTGATAACTGATGTAGCACACACTTACACAAGGTAATATTAACATGGAAAAAATACATTACTGTATAACATATGCCAGGATTCAAACTTTTGGCAGTAGAAATAAAACTTTACAGACAGGTTGATTATGTTAGCTCACCACAGAGGGGCTCATGTTATATTAACTTTCAATCACATATTGCAAGAGACACTCACAACATGTTCAATAATAGTATTAGGTAGGCAGCAGAATGTATTACACTTACATGAATTGTAGCTTCCCTTACATTTAACATGTTATCCTGCAGGATGATAGACATGGAAAAGTAACTGAAGCACAGTGTATTACCCTAAGTCTGCTTTACTATAATGCAGTAGACGTATTGCAATTTGCACTAAGCTTACTTGTGACACTGCAGTCTAAGGCAAAAACTCACCACGGTTTGTAATAACATTTGAAATACAATTTAACATCACATAGTGCACTTGCTTGTTGCCAGACCTCACATGAATGCTGATGACTACAACTGATAAAACAGAAGGAAATAGAAACATAGGCAATACATACACATGAAAGAGACATAATAACAGGCAGTAAGAGCTTTACCTGCTTCTGGATAAGAACCATCGTCAAGATGCAAAGTTAAGTCTAGACACTAGATAATTATCTCAGGACACCACAAAGAAAATTCTACTTCATACATCTCAAAATCACACCACTGAAGAGGCAGTGATAACCTATTGAGCCAATGGAAGATGTAAATGTTATCCTTTAGCTAAATAATGATGGCATGAAAAAGCCATAAGATGAAATTTACATCCATCAGCCTAATGAATAGCCAGTAGTACAAACAGGTGAGAAAGAAGGGGTGAAGACAAAGAGAGATGGAAAGAGACATATCAAAGGTTGGTGTTATGGGTCATTAATGCACATCTTTATGGTGTGTCCTCATTATTTATCTGTCATGCTTTGTATTATTAACCGATAGCTCTGGGGATCAAGAAGCTGTAGGAAAGGCAAAACATGATTAAGTCATGAGGAGAATAAGGGAGATTTAATAATTTCTTCTAGGCATAGATGTGTTTGCAAATGCTTTTTTGCAACAGTATTCGAAATCTGTTCATTAAAGGTCGAAAATGGATAAAAACTAAGATGTATGTCATGAAACATATCATAGAAGTATCACAGTAAGAAATAATGTGACATACATCTGGAATCGAACCCTTGATGCTATGGCCAAAGTGCAATCTTTAGACAAGTGATTTATGTCAACACTCTACAGAGGAAGCACTGTTAGAGTAACTGTTGACAGGTGTTACCTTTATTCTGCCTTTAATCTGTATTCCAATAGCACAGCATGGTTTAGCACTTTTGTGCGAGGATAACTAGAGTACTGTGGGTGATGGTAACAACTGACCTGGTTTTGCCGGGTCTATATCATAATAGCGAATGCTAAAAATAGTAAACACTGTTATGTCAAACTCAAATGTCCGAAATATGAAAACAATGAAGGAAATGATCAGCGAAATTTGTTTCCTGGGAAAAAATTCACTGATCCAAAAAAAAAAAAAAAAAAAAAAAAGGAGTATACAGTCAAAATTAAGTATGTGTGTGGGAGGGGCTTCACCCCCACCACCCCAACTTATATACCAACTCCGAGATCGCACCACAGTAGAGAAAACAGCAAAGCCAGGAGAATGTCCCAGCAAATTTTTTCAGCTTTCGGACTATGAAGTTCGATATATCAGCGTTCACTATTTTTAGCATTCGCTGATGTGATACAGACCCAGTTTTGCCATAAGAAAATGAACAGCGATTTGCCATAGGAAGTTACTAGGCTATTGGCCCTGAGGCCTTTATAAACCTAACCAAGAGTTCAGCCCATGTATAGATAAGTCAGCACCCAAAGTCCCTGTCCAGCAGGGACACAGAAAAATCCCAGTGGTGTATTTTCTGTTTCCCATCCAGTTATCCAAGTTGCATTTGAAAAGGGATAATGAGGTACTCTGCTTGACATGGAGAGGGAGTTTATTCCACAGATGGGGAAGTCTCTGGGACACAAATCTGTCCCGCCAACAAGTCCTATTGATGTCACAGACCAGGTTGAGGTCGCGCTTGTGGGTTACTCGAGTGGAGCTTGACTTGCATTGGTGTGCAACACCAATCTCTGCACAAATGTTGAGGACAAAAAGTGAAGGCATTCTAATGGGCCATGTCTGACCTGATTGACACAAACATGTGTGTTGTGCATGATTCTACTTTTTGACCAGATTAAAAGTGTGAAAACGGGATTGATATGAAAGTGGAGAAATGGTGCAAGCAGAAGGGAGAAAACAGGAAAGCATAGAGGAATTTGCAGGAAGGTAGTGGGAGAGAACCATGGCTATTCACTTCTTCACACATAAATGTAGAACTGTAGACAGAATTTGGTGAATTTGTACTAACACCACACCAAGGGTAGGTGACAACAGAATAATGCTGTAGAATCAATTGTACCAAATCAAGTGTGTCAAGAAGATACATAGGTGAAGTGGAGAGCTATGTATGGATCTTTATTTTTTTGTGGAACAGGTACTCATTTTATTTTATTTTATTTTATTTATTTTTTTACTTTCAAAGAGAGATGAATGTTGGGGAAGGGGCTTAGGAATATGAGGATCAGGTAGGTAGGGTAGGTGAGGAAGCAGGCACAGCCATACAGGATATACAAGACAGACAGGGATGATGATGGACACAAAAGGTTGACACCATGGCTGGGTTAAGTAAGGGACATCAGAGGTGCACCTACATCTAGCCTGAGAACAGTGAGAATCTAATCCTCACCCTCAGAACTGTCATCACCATCTCCTGTCTCAGTTTCCTGTGTTAGTGCTTGATATGGCATCATCTTTGCAATATGATGAAACTCTTTTTCTACAAGCCGATTTATGCAGGTTGGAGTATGATACATACATACATACCACACACATACTGTCCTAAACACATAGTTGGGCAATGTGAGGGGTCAAGATGATTTTAACTAAAATATTGAGCCCATCATAGATATACAAGTGTATTTTTAACTGTAATTCTTAAACAATTACATACTTAATCAACTGGGTTTTATAAGTAAGTTGTGAATGAGATACAGTACCTAAAAAAGTGTAGGTAGGCAACGACTACTGATGCATTTCTTGCAAGCAACCTACTCATGAAAGTTATTTGTTTGTAGTGTTGCCTTTCTAATCAAAGTGTTGTTAGAAATTACATTCTGATACCCTTAGCAAAAGTAACTACCATCTGCATTTGAACGCTCAATCACCTATGTTCTGTCTATAAACTAATTGCACTTAAACCTTGTACCACCGAGAGAGTTAAAAAACAAATGGATTTTTTTACTCTGTGCTGTCCAGGGTGCTGAAGAATATACATTGCTGCTAAGCTTGTTTGCACTACCAAAGGTTAAACCTTAAACTATTTTCATTGGTATCTTTAGGCTTCTGACAAAACTGAAATGCTCCACCACTGCAACTAATTGTCTTTCACTCACATATTTAAAACTAGATGAAGAAACAAGTGCAAACACAATTAATTATTTTTCTTTACCATTCTATCTTTATGCACAAAAGCTCTGGAGAACTGCTTTCCTTTCATAAGGTTGTGCCGTCTTGTATTTTCAGTAGCTTCTATGCAGTTATTTTCTCCCCATATAAATGTTTCTGGAGACACACACACACACACACACACACACACACACACACACACACACACACACACACATACACACACACACACACACACACACAAATATACCCACATATGTGCACACAGCTTTTACGTCACAACAGAACATAACCTTTTCTCTTCTCACATGGCTTCCAGTCAGACTACAGTACGTAATCCACTCTCCTGAAGTTTAAAGAATACCTGTGCAGTAATCACAGTTTAAGAAACATGACAAAACACTCTTCTGAGCTTTATAGATGGTGATTGATACCTTTAATCATTATATTATTCTTCCTTGTTTTGTCAGCTATGGCTTTCTCCTAGTATTGTATATGCTGGTACTGCAGCTATCTGTGTCAGAACTCAGCCAGCTTGAGGGACCAATGTCATCTAACACTGGTTCATAGGTTCTTAGTAAACTTACAGCCAAAGCAGACCATCAAGAAGTTAGGCTGCATCATCTGTAACTGTTGGGAGACTAACGGTGTCCTCCATTAAGTGGACTTTCTACACATATATTTGGTAAAAATTTGCAATAACCCATCCAGTCATTTAGACTGTTTTTCAAAGTTTGCTGAGGAAGTGTGTGTTTGATAGATAAGGGCAGCTGATTCCAGAAATGGGATAAATGTTGGGTTAGGTATCTGTCATACCATTGGTGTTGTTGACATGATAGTGTAGGTTTAGATCTCTAGAATGGGTATTTCATTTGTTCTATTTAAGTGAAGGAGTTAAAGGAGATCAGGGTCTTTCATAGCACAGAAAGTTAAGCAAAGGTTACCCATCAGGAGTTTTTATGTCACTGAGTAAAGGCATACAGCTTTTAATCTTTCAAAGTAGCTAAGGTTAATGAGATCTGAGATCTTTTTGGTGAGGAAGCACTGAAGTCTGTCAAGCTGGTTTAGGTGCTTGGCAAGGTACTTGGTGAAAAGTGCATTATTTTCAATGATGGGCCTAATAAGGAATGAATAAAATCAGATTATAACTTCTCTGAAACTTGAGGAAATGCCAAGAAGGAGAAGCTGTGCTAGGTAAAAGGATTTTCTAAACCACCCAGAGACATTGTGGTCAAAGGAGTGTTTGTTATCAATGTTCAAATACAAATCCCTGCTGACTGTGTTGAATAAGAGGAATGGTATCCATATAGTACACAGTAGTGATACCAGCTTTACCAAAGGAACTATGCTGTATTCCTTGGTGTGGAGGGTAAGCCTGTGATTAATACACCAAACATTTGTTTGGTCCAGCACTTGTCGAAGAATTTCAGTATCAAAATGGAATTTGATAACCACCCCAGTTTATCATATCTATAAACATGGTAAGCCATAGCCCTTGAAATAAGTTTTTATGTCACAGACATATACATGCTATTAGAATTGAACCCAGGACAGAGCCCTGTGGGCTACCACTAGTGACATTTCTCTGTCTAGAGAAAATACCCCAAGCTTAACAGTATGGGTTCTGCCAGCCAGCCTATTACCAATCCATTGACCTATGTTTGGGTTAGTGTTGAGTTGGGAAAGTTTGTCAATAATCCCAGCATGGAGGGCTAGTGTTAAAGGCTTTGACAAGGTCCAGATAAGCATCATAGACTGCATTACCCTTATCTGTTGCCTCAATAATTTTTTCAAATAACTCAATCATGTTGAGCAGGCATGATCTGCCCTTTACAACAATGAATTAGTGTGTATGCAGAGATACAAGGTCAACTACATAATTTTTTATTAGTTCAGTTATAATATGTTCCATAAATTTGCAAAAAAATACTAGTGAGACTAACAGACCTGTAATTCCCAGGGTCAGTAGTTGGACAAGCTTTATGCAAGGGCAACATAACTACCATTCTTCACTCATCAGGAACATAACAAGTACAGAGTCTCAGGCTGAAGAGTTGATGATGGGCGTTGACTAAGAGGGGCTTTAAACTCCTCAGCAGGCATCAAAGGGAATTCTTCGACTGATTCTTTCCTGATTGACATCCCTCAAAGATCAGTGCCTGGCTTCTTCCTGTTTACTGTTTTTATTACCACTTATGTAATCTCCCAAGCTTAATAATTGCACAAACATGGCTAGACCACAGGGTCTCAAATTCTTTCACAGTGAGTTACCATCAAGCCACAGAAAATGCATGCAAAAAGTGCTTAGCCTTGCCCCATATAAAAATAATATTAAATAGCTAAATTAATAAGCATACAACATTTTAGATTTGTTTGGACCTCTACTAAATGAAGCCAGAACCTCTCCAGGGAGGAGAGGCTGGCCTCATGATTTGAGAACTGCTGGTCAGTGTAATGCTTTGTAACTCTTTTTCTGGCCAATAGCCTTCCAGTACTTCATGCCACTTTATTCTGATCCAGACTCGTTTATTAGACTCTAATTGTAACCCACATAATATTAAAATACAAGGTCACTATTGCTAAACCTAAGAGCCTTATTTCACCCAATTATCCCCAATGTAAAATTCCATCATGTTGTAAGAACTCCATTAAGTATTTAATTCAGTAAAGTTACTAGGAGTTATCCTTGATGGAAAATAAAAAAATGACCATCAGATGAAATTGGTTTTAATCTGCATTCACCAGAAATTTAGACTACTGTATCAGGCAAACAATATATCACTGACAGTGCGATAATCTGTACATCCATGGCATACCTCTTCTCAGGTCTTTCCTTTGTTTCCAACACTCATGTAACTCTCCCTCACCCCAATCTAACAAAACTGACAAGTATACACTAAGATTACTACATTCGTTGCCAGTTACTCTACTAAAATGTAGCATTGTGCTTTCTGAAGATGATCCACCAGCTTCAGTTCAACAAATATCTATCTACAGTCCATCTAAGACATTCCCATACAATTTTATAACTAACTAAAGGGACAATGTCCTCCAAATGATGTTTAATTGAAGTGATGCAGATCTTGCACAACAATAGATCTGCAAACAAACATGTACACCTTCCATCATCCTGCATTTGATTTGAAGACGTCACAGCTAGATCATTAGTATCCAAACTATGGAGCTGCTTTATTTTATATAAATAGCCACTAAACACACATTTTGGATGGTACTCCATCTGGTTTATAACTAGAGCTACAATTATTTCATCACCTAATCAATCCCATGCTCAAACCTCTATGTCTGCTGTCACATCAATGTGAGGATCATTTTTAACTTCTATAGCTATACTGGAAGCTCCTGTAATTTATATGTACTCTCAGCAATATGCCTAAGTTATAGAATCTTTTACATGAAATGTGTATGTAGTTTTACAGTTGCCAAATATTTGCTACATTTCTGGTCTGGTCTACCCTCAAAAGACTTGCTACCACCAAGACATTTGCCAGGATAAGTAATTTAGAAATAGACAGATTGATGGACAGAACTGATGGACAGACAGTTGGATGGCTGGGTGGGTGGGGGTAGTGGTGTCAGGATGGAATGATGGTTAGCTGTATGGGTAGATGGGTGGGTGTGTGGGTGGGTGGGTGTCAAAATGAAAGTATGGCTACCTGTATGGTTAGATGGGCAGATAGCATAAAAGCTTTTCTTTTATTTATTAAAATGTAATTAATGGAAGCAGATTGCACTTTGTTAACTATTGCACACATAATACCTGACCCCTTTACATTTAAATGTCAAATTAGGGTTTAAGATTATCATGTAGTGGTGTTATTATATTTTCAGTTGCTAACCCAGTATAATTTTTGGCACTACACCCATACATTAATACTGTTGGTTACTTCATCTTATGACAGTAGCTTACCATTTAATGACAGTTATAGAACTATACACTGTATAAAAAAATGTTATAACGTTTAAGAAATCAGAAATGATGATGTCATTGTTTGTTAAATTACATTAGCCCCAAACTTGAGTGTGGAATAACAATATGGAAGCCTTACAAGAAAACAAGCATGAGTAAACTGGAAAGAGTATATCAGAAATAAACCAAGGGCATCCATAGATGTGAAAATTTAAGTTATTATGAAAGACAAAATATCTACAGTGTCTCTTAAAGATACTTAGGAGGAGCTCTTATTCAGGTATATAGGGCATTTAGAGACAACTAAATTTCTTGGCATTTAGTTTTGTCCATGGCTCTGACACCAGTTGCTTGTCTGTGTCAGCCCTTCCTGGAAAACATTTGTGTCAGTGTGGGATTCAATGACCACTCCTAATTTGCAACCATTTACAAATGTAGTCAGTCAGAGACCATTGATATTGGCCTTAACCTCAGAGAAGTAAATGCTAAAAAAAGAGTTGCACAAGAACCAGTCCCTGGGGGACTCTACTTGTGACTGGTCTATTTGTAGAGGTATACTCCCAAATTATACCTTCCTGGGTCCTGTTTGTGAGCCAGTTAGCTATCTACTTGGTGACATATGGGTTTGTATCTTACCTCTTGAGTTTTTCAACAATGCCCAAGTGGGGTTTTGTGTCAAGAGCCTTGACCACGTCAAAGTAGGCAGTGTGAACCATTTTGCCCTCATGCATTTCTTTGGTGGCCTTCGCAAAGAAGTCCACCAAGTTGAGTAGGCATGACCTGCCCTTGATGAAACCAAATTGGATGGGGTCCAGTGTCTGGAGGTTTACTTTATCATTATTGATCATTTCCATAATAATTCTTTCCATGGCTTTCCTTATAAGACTAGTGAGGCTTATGGGTATGTAGTTTCCATGGTCTGTAGATGGACCACCTTTTTGCAGAGGAATGACTGTTGCTGTTCTCCATTCATGAGACACGAACCCTGTTTGGAGGGTACAGTTAAATAACAATTCCACAGGACCTGATAGGTTATGTTTTATGCTATTTAGAAGGCATCCTGGGATATTGTCTTGGCCCATTGATGCAGCATTCTTGGCCTTAGAGACTGCATTAAGGCCTGTTCCCTAGTGATAGCAGTGGGAGTTATATTTGATGGTATTTCCTGGGGTTCCTATTACATTATCAAATTGCTGAAACTTCAAAACTGTAAACATCAAACACAGTTAATCGAAGTTTCAGCAATTCGAACTAAAAAAAAAAAGAATGCAAAAAATAGTCAACAGTTAAATAACTGTTGTAAGCAGGGGGGCAAGCTACCCTGCACCCCCTACACTCCCTGCTCTTTAAATATACCAACTCCAAGAATGCACTACATTGCAGTAAAGGGAAACATTCCCTTTCCGCACTATATTGCGATCTCGGAGTTGGCCTATTTAAAGAGCGGGGGGTGTGGGCGGTGCAGGGGGGCTTGCCCCCCTGCTTACAACAGTTGATTTATGTTTTTTTGTTTTTATTTTTATTTTTTTTACATATTCGAAATTATGAAATATCGAACATACAGGTTTGATCTTGTAGTGTTCAGTGTTTCATGATTTCGATAACTTAATAGGAACCCATTTCCTGAGGGAAGATTGAAGGGGAGGTAGGAGTAAAGTTGTTGCTATATCTTCTGGCTCAGTGTAAGTGGCTCCATTTACAACAAGCTCTGCACACAACTGTGTATTGCTTTTGAGGTTGCAGAAATAGCTAAAGAATACCTTGCGCTTGTCCTTGGCATAGAAGGCCAAATTTACCTCAAATTTGGCTTTGGTAGACTTTATTTGTCCACTGAGTTGTTTGTTTAGTCTGATGAGAGTGCTTTTATTCTGGTGGATGCTCCACCTCCTAATTTTTGCCAAAATTTTCTTCCTTCTGTTATACATAACACTGATTTTGTGATTCCACAAGGATGGCTTGTTTTTTGAGTTAGTTCTGTACTTCTTCTTGGTGGATACAGCTGCCTCTACGCAGCTATTAACATGCTTGTATATGGTTTCTGTGAACAGTTCTGCATAGGCAGCAGTGTTCCCAGGGTTTATGAGGCTTGAAATTTTGCCAGGTTATCACTTAATAGTAGGAAGTTAGCCTTAGAGTAGTTCCTGAATATTGCAGGTTTAGCCGGGCTTCCAGATTTTATTTTTACTTCAAAGGACACCATTTTGTGGTGTGACCTTACCAGGGAAGACATTACACTAGGGAGTGTACAGCACTCGTCTATATTAGTGAGGACCAGATCCAGTATGCTTGCACCCCTGGTTGGTGTATTAACAATCTGGTCCAGGGAGTTTGTGTTTACAAAATTCAGGAATCTCTGTCCCTGTACATTTGGTGTAGCATAGGATTCCCAGTTAATACTGAGGTAATTAAAGATGCTCATGAATATGGTATTGGGTTTTATGGTGAGTGTTTCCAATAAGTTTACATGGTATGGGTTTTCTGGGTCATAGCTTACAAGGAAGTGGTATTGGATTTTGCCTATAGTAATTTGACCATGGAGTAGCTCAAGTGTATTGTCCTGTTTGACCAGCCTTGACATATATTTATTTTTGATGTAAATTGAGACTCCTCCACCTATAGTCCTTGTCTGTTTAGTAGCTGGTCTAAATGTGTGAATGGCATTATAACCTTGCACTGTCAGTGTGATGTTCAAAGCTTTAAACCATGTCTCAGTGACCGCACAGATGTCAGCATTCCCTAGGGTGAAGAGACTTTTAGGGAATGGAGTTTTTTGTTTAGACTCCTAGCACTGATTTATTCTTCATACATTCTTTCTGTCTATCTATCTATCTATCTATCTATCTATCTATCTATCTATCTATCTATTGCTCTAGCTTTCTATCTACCTGTATTTATTCATGTACATACCTGTTAGATATAAAGGTAAAGTAATCTGTGTGATTCATCTCAGTCATGACCTGATCAAAAAGGCATGGCCATGCAAAATGAGAACAATAGTAACTAAAGAGGTATTTACATCAAGCAAAGACAGTAAGATATAATTGTAGTTCATATGCACTTTAAATAAGACACTTTAGCATTCTTGACTGACTATGGAAGCCTTTGAGGGAAGAGTAATGCAGGAATATCACTTTTTCAGGAAATTTTTTCTTTTTTGTATATCAAGAAATCTCTCTCTCTGTATCTATATCTCTAGATGTATGTGTGTGTGTGTGTGTGTGTGTGTATATATATATATATATATATATATATATATATATATATATATATATATATATATATATATATATATATATATGGGTCCTATCAGTTGACTGAGTTTTCAGAAACTCGAAATTTATATGGTAGAGACAATATGATCAAGTTTTTGAAAACCCAAAGCTTTTGATTGGAGATTGCGGTTCAGTGCAGATCGAGACATGTATCCCTTTCCTCACTGTAGTGCAAACTTGGAGTTGGTATATATAATTTGTAGAGGTGGGGGGGGGTGCAAAAATGTAAGAAAAGGTAGATTTTTGTGGTTTTTGTTTTTTTTTTTTGATATTTGAGTTTTCAGAAACTCGATGATATGGTCTCGACCATATACATTTTGGGTTTCTGAAAACTTGATCATCTGACATAGACCAATATATATATACATATATATATATATATATATATATATATATATATATATATATATATATATGTGTGTGTGTGTTTTCAGTTTAGCAACAAATTACACAAACTAAATTATCTCAAATTCTAGACAAATACTGATAATTTGCATGGAAAAAAGGTACAAAGGAATGCACAAATTATTTCTCAGAATATATACAGTGAACCTGTTGACTTAGAAAAACTCCTGTTCTATCACTGAAATGTTTATGATCTCAGAATTCAAGTGCATGTCACTGTAGGTTATTCCACATGCAGTGGTAAAGACAAGGAAGATACTTGTTGCATTAAAATTATTTGTAAACAGCATTTTGAAAAGAAAGAAAGTTATGTGCACTTTAAACTGACAGACACATCTCTGCAGTGCAGTCTTTTTCTACCTGGACCAATACAGTCTATGAGCTATTCACAACACTACTGTCTGATGTGAACCTGCACAAAAAATATCTATGATGTTATTGGATTTATCACTGCACATATTTCATTGCATGCTAAAATGCTGGTGATATTTGTCAATGATAAAGTTGGTCAAATTATGTAATGGTCAGTGAAATGGCATTTGGCTGCTACATAATTCAGGGGTTTTATCTCTTTCTTCTAGGTTGTGTGACTCTGGAGTTAGTATACTTAATTTCAAAGGGTTGGGGGATATGGGGGCAAAACCCTCCCATGTAAAAGTTTTTTTTGTTTTATTGTTGGTAATCAGAAATGTAACCTGTTTGTTTACATTTGTGAGTAGTTTTTTAGATAATTTACTTGGCAATAATGGTAATCGCCAATGAGGTTGTTTAATGTTTTTTATTTTGAAAAATGTAATTGGCAGTTATTCAATATATACTCATATATATGTATGGAAATGGTTTTTATTTTATTTTTTTTTTCAATAATTATTATTTTCATTTTGCATTTATAAAAGACACAAAAATGTTCATATTTACATGACCATAAGAGAAAGTTATACATTGTAGTCAATACAGAAACACGAAAGTCATATAACAAACCTATTTACATTATATACATAGATACTTTCTCAAACAAGTTTAAACAATATAAAGACAGCACATACATTAATGTTTGCAATACCATATTTTATTGTGAGTTTGTGGGTGTATTGTTAGGTTTCCTTATAACACGTTACTCTATAGTGTGCATGATGTTTTATGCTAGTATGATATTAAAGGTTTGTTCCCAAGTTGCTCGAGTTTTGCTGTTTTTGTTTCTTTTATCCATTACTATTTTGTGAGCTAATAGATGTTTTATAGCCACTTTCTTAAAACCCTCCCAAGAGATGTTCATAGAATCTATCCATTTGAGGGCTATATATAGTTTCATTAATGAGAATATGGTTATAAGTGAGTTTGCTTGTTTTACTGAGAAGTTAGATGGGCGAATATGTTAAATGGTAAATTCCCATGTAAGTGCTGATGATTGATATCCCACTTTTTGTAATTGCAATTTCAGCGAATTCCAGAGTTTATAGATGCATTTGCAACTCCAAAATATATGCATTAAATCTGCAATCTGATCCTTGCAGTGCAGACAGTATGGTGATTTTGTTGCATTGAATTTGTGTAGTAATGCAGGTGTGAAATATGCGTTGTTATTTATCATAAGCTGTGTGTACAACAGTTTTTTAAGGGGTATGCTTTTCAGTGTTAGGTTAATTGCATTTTTTATCTGGTGGTCATCCAAAGATGGTTGTATTTTCTTCCAATAGTTAGAGAAAAGGAGGTCTTTCTGGAATTTGATTTCCCCTATCATTTTGTATGAGTTTGTTACAGTTTTATTTGTCATGAGGATAGTCTGCCAGAGCAGAGTGCATTTTCCATGTCACTATTGGGTATGGTAAGGTTTTCGAGGTAAATGGGACACATCTCTTTAATTTGTCTAAGCATTATGACATAAGACTTAGGTAGATTCAGATTATTTCTCATTTTCTGGATAGCACAATTTAGTAGTGGGTAGATATCTTGTATTCTTTTTTCTTTTAATCGGGGAAATGGTTTTTAGCTCTGGTGTTCACAATTCAGTGACTATGAGAATCTCATTGTCTACACTGCCAAAGAATAATGTCCCTAAGTACATCTGTCAGTTGAGTAACATTCCATTTTAGCTTGAATTTAAAAAAACAATAAACATCTTAAATGATCTAATAACTTTAATAAGCTATCAAGATTTGAAGAAGGCAGCAGTGTACCAAGTTCAACTGTTAGGACTGCGAATGCAGATCATAAATAATCAATCATATGGGAGGGTAAAGGCGCAGCTTGAAGCAGAAAGTAAGCAAATATATTTCATAGGGCTCTGAAATGTCATGTAGCAGCTAGAGGGAGTTCAATCTGGAGTCATTTTAAATTAGCTGGAGAACACATCAGGATTATTCCCTTTCTATATTGTGTTCTAATCTTGGTATTAATATATTTAAGAAAGGGGAATGTGGAAGTGCATTTCCCCACACGGGAATGGGAGTACACCACACATGGGAGAAGAACAGCAATGCTCCCCTGCAAAAATTCTAAGGTTGTACTATTTTAGGGATCAGCTTTATTGAGTTCTTGACAAATCTTGCACCAGCAAAATAAGCCTAACTCATTTTTTCATTTAATACTGAAAATACTACTTCCTCTTTCTCATGCTAAGAAGTCCCTGTATAAACGCAATTATTAATACAGAAAAAAATGGTTTAATTGCATACATTTGCCCCACATGACTATCAGGGCCCTTCGCTTGGCCTCCCTTTAGACCCATTTGTTTCTCTTGAAGGCAAGAGTTCGGTCTATTTATTCCCCTTCCAGGCATCAGCCACCTGGCATATTCATTCCCCAGCCAATGCATGATACCAATGGACTACTCTCTCCATTAAGAGACAAGCACCAGGCACAATAAGTAGGTCATCATATCTTGTTTGGTGCCCTAACTGCTCACCTCAAGGCTGTAATGTCTGCTATAGCTGCTCCAAGATGATACATACATCCTTCCATACACACCAAATCCCTGGCTTCTGCAAAATGATTGTCAATCTGACCCCTACTGCCACATGCTATACACCTCACAGTCCTGTTGGAATCAGTATTGCAGTGGGTTTGACTACTTTTTTCACTAGAAAGGGATAGATTAGGGTTTAAGGGTTGTAAAAGGGTTTAAGGGGTGGTGTAAAGGGTTTAAGGGTTGGTGTAATGGTTAAAGTGTTTTCCTTACAGGCAGAAGCTGCAGGGTTTTATTTTCAAATGGGAACATTTGGTTAAGCTTAAAATGGCGCACAAGAGCAGTTAGTTTAGTACTACGCTATTAATGTGTTTACTTTACCTTACAGCCTGCACTGTCTCCTTATTTGCATCATCACCTGTCCATTTCTTCACTGCCTAAGCCACTAAATGAACACAAATTGTGGACATCTTAATCAGGGTTTTATTCCCCTATGCCACAGAGTGTGGTCTCTTGCATACATTTTGAAACATTAACACTGGAACTTTACAAATATGTTTTAACATGCGACATTCACAATGCAGTAATTTGGACACTAGTTCACCATTCCTGTTTTATTTTCATTTTCTGACTAAGATGTTCTGGGTAGATTTCCAGGCTTTCATTGAAACCAGACCATATTTCTGCTTTCTTGTTGGGAACATTTCTCACTACTGTCTATCATAGCATTTTAAATAAGTAGAGTATACCTTTCTTGCACAGGCTGTCAAAGTGGGGGTGCCAGTAGGCAAATATGATGTCTGAAATATGTCTGCCTATAGTAAGAATTTTTCAATGTCTTTGGTCACCCCTATGTAGATACAGGCGTCTCTGCAGCATTTTCATGAGAATGCTAGAAGTTTGTACAAAAACAAAAAAAAATTGAATCTATGCAATGCTTAACAGGAATTATCGCACGTTTCACACTGAGAAACTAGTTTAGTCAACTTGCATCTTTGTCTTTCTTATTTGAATAATAAGAGTAACCATAATTAAATGATTACTGCCTACAGTTTAAGACACAGATGCTATTCAACCTTCAGCATTTTTAATTTTCCCTTCTAGGTTTACTTGTACCTGGAACTAGTTAACTTTTTTTTCAGTCATATGTTTTGCACAGCATGTAAAGGGAATGTCATCTCCCAGCACAATACTGCTGTCCTTAGGAGAATTAGTATATGAGCAACTACTGTTAAACTTCCATACAACTATTTCAGCACAGGCTTTTTGTAAAGATGCCCTTGTCTTAAAGGCTATTGCTGTGCACCACACTGTATCAATAATACTACATTTGTATTTCTTGAAATTACACTGAGAAGTTCTGTGTTGCTTACCTGAACACCTCTAACAGTCTGTACTGTTCAAGTCATACCTGCTTAGTCCATTAATGTTACTAGTAACTGTGTAGCTTGGAAACTGTATGCATTTTTCCTTTCTTTTTCCAATGCATAACCAATCAATATGCAAGGCATTTTCAAATGCAAGACTATTTTGTGATAATGCTAGCCTTAGTATGTATTTATCATGTATTCTGCACACACACACACACACACACACACACACACACACACACACACACACACACACACACACACACACATCACACACACACACACACACACACACACACACACACACACACACACACACACACACACACACACACACATTCCTCAGTCTCATTCTTTGGTATAATGTCTCACCATAATGACAGGTCTGGGCTAATTGCTTTAACTCAACCCCGTTCTCATTAATTCATTTAGAAAACTTTGTAGTATGAGACCCACATTTTTATCTTTCTAATCAAAACAGTGGCAAAGACATGGTGAAAGAGTGGCTGCTGCTTAAAGGATAAACGGTAATTGTCTGTTTAAAAACTGTAGCAAGGAGGTAGAATAGCTAAAGTTTAGGAAAGAACTATTTGTAGATACATATATGCATAATAGTTCTTTGCTTAACTTAAATACTTTTTAAGCATAAACGACAACCAATGAACTATATCAAGGAGCTATTAGACCTTTTTTCTTTTCTTTCTTTTTTTTTTTTTTTTTGATTCTCAACTTCAAATTTGGGTGCTGCCAACTAAACTTGTTACAGCTGTCGCTAATATCACCTACATTTAAAATGGAAACTATAAAAAGAAAAAAGAAAAACAGAAAATGGTTCTACTTTTTTACTCTGCTCCTTCCAAGGTTGGATTCTCACAATATATTCAACCAAAGAAAATAAATCCAATTTTCTTATTTTATTTTCACCTGTTCGGGACGACACACATGCTGGGCTAAATGTTTTCTCCAAAATAAAATGTGTTTGTTGTGAACATAATTAAGTTCAAATGCCACACAATTTTTACATAGCTTTGGGCATTTCTTAAAATAACTTATAGTGAAAGACCGACTGATGCAGATTCAATATGCCAGTAATGAATAATACAAATAAGACAACCAGGCGTGTGTTACCATTGTAGTGTACCAGAATGGGTTCTTAATTGTTAGTCCCATTTATTTTTCATTTTTTGTTTACAGTAAGTACATACTAAGGAAACAATGAAAGAACATTTTATAACTGATATCCTGTTTTCTGTTTTCCAGCAGCTATGAAAATATGATGCATCCATTTCATAAGCAACAATAATGCCCACATACTATAACAATATACATGTTGCAATAAATCCAGACATGCTGAATACCTCAAATATGTATATGCAAATAAATACATAAGACTTTTCAATTAAATATTTCTCCCATTTGTGTCTTTACTCCCTTCATGAAAGTATTTTTATATTATATGGATGTTATGGTAGCCTATGTGCACATATTGCTTATGGTAGATAAAACAAATTCATTTAAAAATTATCCTAATTGTCTTTTTTTAATTTTTATATGTTTTACAGCCATTCTGCATCTATTGTAACCCAGTATTCTTAGTGTAGTCAGTGTGCAGGATAATGTCCATGTACACACTGAGCATTTTTCTCGTGAACATTTATTTTGAAGTTATTGTACACGTTTTCTGCTAGTGCTTCTGCTGCAATATTGCAGAAGGCAGAGTGTTAAGCATGTATCCGATAGTTTCCTTTTCACATCTGTTTATTTTTATTTGTTACCCAGGGGAAGAGAGATCAGTAATGTAGTACCCCATGTTTGCTACTGCCCATCCATCAATCACATTTTTAAATATTACTCTAAGTCACTTACATTAGTAGAAAAAGAACAGGTTTTGTATCAACGAGCATTTCTTGAACAATAAGAAGTATAAAAGTGTCAAGTCTGTCACTACTGAATAGCTAATCCTTGGTGATTTATCAGGAAATAGAAAACTTGAACAATAGAGAAGGCAAAAATAGGAGGCAAAATCATGGGCGTTCTGCAAAATGAGAGACAGACAAGAGACATGCAGTTTGAAAAGGTTTTGTGGTACACTTTGCATTGCTAGCAATATATGATGTATTTGAATATGTATGGCTCATGTAGCACATTTGTTGGTGCTTTTATGTATGTTTTACATATTCATAATAAAAAATAACACATGGTCATACACTGAAAAGGAGGGCATGTATGTTGCAAGGGTGCAGCGCAGAGTTTGCTGCTGTGCATCCTGTAGGGTGCTTAAAGTAAGTGCCACCTAAGATACTATATAGACCCTTAAATTAAGATGCATCCTGTTTGACAGATCAAATGGGTATTAAACCAGAGATCAATGATTTTTTTGGAGGGCTCCATAACCTCCATCATTGACATCTGCCCTAGCCTCATCTAACCCAGTTGCATCTTTCCTACAGCAGGGACTAAATCCTGCTGTAAGTGGTGTGGTACGTGGCTTTTCTATATCTTCAAGGAAAGTATAACTTTACTGTCTTTCATACAGTGAGATTGCTGCTCCCACGTACATAAAGGGGCAGTTCAGGAGGTGGGCATTATATATGCCACCTGGGGTTAGAATGTTAGGTATGTAGGAGGAGCAGGGAACCTAAGCAGGGCAGAGTGCATGTGATACATCTTGTGTATCACCTCTTACAATGTCACACCCACTTACACTAAGCAACAGATTAAAAGCTAACATGCCAGTGCCAAAGAAATGCTTATTGATTCACACAGAGAACCACACAACATGAGAACATATTCCTAACACCCCCCCAGAATGAGTGAACTGACACATTCTAATCACTCCCAGACCCCACATGGCTCATCCAGGACACAAAACTGAGCTCAAGTCATTAGGGTTATTGTCAGGGCTCAGTCTCTCTATGCCACTGAGCCAGGCTAAGGCCATGGTATTTTAAAAACAAAATCAGCATACCCTTTGGCATAGTTAGTACCAGATATTACCTGATTAGACATAGTCAGCTTGAATCAAGTGGGCATGCCAGACTGTGTGCATTTGGCTGTCTATAGAAGGAATTTATATTCCATGAACCATGGCAGGATTTAATGAAGTAATCACTAAGAGAACATACAAAATCCAGCAAGAAAGTGACAAATCATGTGGAAATATGCAGATCAGCATAGTCTAATACAACAAGCACACTGCCATATCAAGTGACATTGTTGTTAAGCAGGGAGATGCTAGGAGAGAAGTGACCCAGCATGCAGACTTGAAGAATACGGTGTCCATAAATTTTTTTCTGATTAGTCTGCTCTTCGGAGAGTTATGAAATACATTAATGCAATATTGTATTGCACAACTAACTATACTGGGGAGTCATTAATGAAAAAAGTAAAGCACTTTTATCAGCAATTTGGCAGTGTATATTTTGAAGTAGGATTATAGCCAGTATGATGAAATATACAAACAAATGTTGTTGTAGTGCCAGTCATTACTCAAGTACAGTTTCTTGCATTGATTGCCCTGTTACTTAAAAAACAAATAAAACTAACACAAGACACCTGTAGGTGTTGATAACATTTCATAAGTGCATACTTCAAGGCATGCTTTGAAAAATGTTTTAACAAAATTAGAAATGTCATTATTATTGTTGCTTCTGATGCCATCAAATTACATTCCACATTTCAAGAAGAAATTTACAACATCGGCAGAAAGACGGAGAAGAAACAGCACTCCATGTGCAATGAGTCACTACTGAAAATATTTGGTGAGCCAACTGCTGCAATATAAATGCTAGCAGAAGTACTTCACAATAATATATGGTGTAAATCTGCAAATATTTATGTCTATACTGTCATTATTCATGGACTAAGACCCCTGTTTTGAAGTGGATTTATTGTGGAATGTAAGGCTATTTGACTCGTCCTTGTGAATATTTGGCAGGTTCTTATTTTGATCACCTACCTGAGGGCATGTACTTTTCATGCATGATTTAGAATGAATACCTGATAATACTACTAACATCATTATTTGATATGCTGACTTTACTGCAGTAGTGAACCAGCTAGCATATTTAGCAGACTGAATGTAATTTGCATAGTCTGCACAGTTATACCTCCGTAAGCTTAGATTCATAGGGAGTTCCTAGGCTTGCAGAAGACCATTTAGGAGCTTAGCTCAAATTCCCAATTGCCCCAAACCACTATCTGCATAAGTGACTTGCTCACAGTCATACAACATTCAAATGACGGCTGAGAGAATCAAACCCTGTGCATGTAAACAGAATGTTAGCTCATAAACCTAATTTTCTGAGCTAATTGAAGTGAGATTTGTGATGACATGTTTTGCAGAATCCTTGGGGAGATTCAGTAATCCTCTGTGTAGGATGAACAAAGCCCTACTTGGGACGGCCGTCTAAGAGTATGATGTCAGCGCATCATGCATATGAATGAGGGTACGCTGACTCAACTACCTGGCTAACACGGAGCATGTAGAAGTGAAGGGGGCATGTCAGACTGCTGAGTAGTCCAAATATCCACGCCCCCTACAAGTGCCTAACTCTGCAAATGTCAACAGATATGAGCGAGTCCACTCAAATGTGTATACCCCCAACACTACACCCCCCCACATTAAAAAGCCCTGTACAAATGAAATAAAATGTAAAACAATTTTTTTTTTTATTATTCACCATATAGCTGCCCGTATTTGCACGTGTGTACACGGGTGTGCCCATTGCTTAGCTACAGTTAGCAGTTTAGACATCAAAGAGGATAATAAACCACTTATATGCAAATTAAGCCAACTAGCAATAGTGTAGTGCTAACTAGCGCAACGTCGGGCAACAGTGGGCAACGTCGGTAGACGTAGAGCAATGTTGGGCAAAGTTGAGTAAAGTCGGCTAAACCCAGCCACACCCCCTACCGGTCAGGCCAGTAGTAAAATAAAAAAGCAATGACAGGTCTCGAACCTGGGATAGTGTGCACCATAATCACAGTACTAATCCACTAAGCCATGACAGCATTTAATGTTCATGGACTGTCAACACACATATACATATACATATAAATCAAAGTTTACCCAGTGCTAAGCAGGTGTGCACTCAGTTGAGAACTTTCAAATCTGGCCAATCACAAATAAGTGCGGGAAATGAGGCATATTTAAGCTCCATAGGCGGGAATACTTGCCATAACTGGTTGCAGCTCCCATCTGCAGGCAACAATGGCTGGTGTCAGAGAGGGCTCTCACTTCCGAGCGCAACGGTGGGGCATTGAGGAGTCAAAACTGATGGTTTGGCTCCTTGTCCATCGTCATGATGCTAGACTCCTGCAGGGCCAGTTCCAGGGCACGGAATACAAGGCGGAGGCCTGGAACTGTCTTGCACATGAACTCACCAGTGCCACAGGCATCCCTCGGACTGGTGAGCAGGTTAGACATCACCATGCATACCTGAAGAGATGCAAGCAGGACCTACTGAACCTATGGATACAGGAGGCCCATGGGATGCAAAATGCCCCACTACTGAGTAGGTAGCCATGGACTGAAGTATGTAAAAATTGCTAGTGTAGTCGATAGTATGGCTAGGTATATGTCTCAATATCACTTCATTTACTTCACAGCTGCAGGTGTCCGTGCTGCAAATCAGCAAGCCTATGCAGATAGGCTGCGCCACCAGGCAGGTTTAGTAATTTTTCTGCATGTACTGTTATATAAAATAAGTGAAAGAGCCTGGCTAAAAGTGTCTCAGCCCAGTAATAAACGTATAATAAGGCTTGAATAACCTCTCTGCATGAATTGTTATGTAAAATAAGTGAGAGTGCCTGAGAAAGAGTGTTGTAACCAATTAATAAAGGTATAATAAGTCCTGAATTATTTCTCTGCATGTATTGTTATATAGAATAAGTGAGAGAGCCAGAAAAAGAGTGTTGTAAACCATAAATGTAGGTATAATACATCCTGAATAAGATGTCTGCATGCACTGTAATAACAAATAAATGAGAGAGCCACTAGAAAAGTGTGTAATGTAATTAATAAAGGTATAACACCTGTAGTGTGTCCGTATCACTTTCTTTGAAATGTTGATGTACTCCTGCAGTATAGAAATAGTAGTGTTGTATTAAGCGCTGTCAACCCACACTTGGGTCGGCCCATAGCAAGAGTACGAAGGGAGTGCCAGTATCTCTTAAGCATATATACAGTCCTCAACTGTAGTTTCAAGCCTGGCATGCATAGGTAAATCTGGCACATGAGTAGCTTGTAATTGTGTGCACTGGAAATGTCAGTGTGGTGCTAGAAATGTAGGGGGCTGTTAAAATATAACCAATAATGTCACCTGAACACATCCAGATATGCAGACATATGAATATAAATAAAATATATAAATACGTAGCAGTAACATCTGCATCCTGGACAGTTTGTATAGTAGATACAGGTCAGGTACATAAGGAACTAGCAAAACACATCCCACAATGTAATGGACATTGCCTAGTGTAATAATACATGTAACAGATATATACCTGCAGTCAATAGGAATGTAGTGTAAACTATAAGTTCATATAAGTTGTTAATGGAGGTATCTTTTTACACTCTAGAGTAAAAAATATATCAAAAGTTGTAGGAGCGATCCACAGTAGACAAACCACCAGTTCATATAAAGTCCTCAGAACATCAATGGTCCCAGTATTCCAAGAAGAATATTGCATCGACAAATCAAGACTCATTCAGTTCAAGGACAGCTTTTAATGAAGTAAAAACAAATGCAGGTTAGCACTTTCACCTTACGGCTTCTTCAGACCTATAATATTATTTTTCTGAGGACTTTATATGAACTGGTGGTTTGTCTACTGTGAATCGCTCCTACGACTTTTGATATATTTTTTACTCTTGTGTTTGACTTGTTTAATAGGAGAGTTTACTCTGCACAGGCAGTATACTTTTAATCTTTTTACACCTTACTGTATGTGCATAAACAATGCAATTCCACCCTTCAGTGGGTATGTGTAATCTCAAAACATTTGTTGGGACATATGTCCTATTGGTTTATAAATATCTACATAACTTTGATGCATGTGCCCTGTTAAAACACCACAATCTTGGTGGCCTGTTCCACCATTCATTCCTGCATGATGTTGAAATGTCCACTGTCATTCAATATATGCATGTGTTATGCTTGCTGTTCAACTGTTGAAACTCTGGTGTGTTGGGTTAATGGGAATATTACTGCATGCTGTTATAACTAATTTGGAATGCTGTTGGCTATATTGTCCTTAAATTCACCTAAACACAGAATGTATGGGAAGGCCAGTCCCAGCGGACCCACCTGTCCCACCTCAGGTGGCGATGGCACTTGGCACCAGCAGGTCTGGTGACCAGCCCAGGACCTCCTCCTCTGTTGGCCCTGTGCCACCTTCAAGTGCAAGCACTGCAGGGGATGGGGCTCATCCCCCCGTGCAAGTGTGGCTGGAGGAGGGCCTCCTGTCACCCTCCGAACGGTCTGGGCTGTGGTGCGTAGGAAGATCCAGTGTTCAGTCGCTGATCCCCTACGCCAGCTCGATGCAAGAGTGGCGTGACTCATGGGTGAGCCTGCCCCTCCTACGCAGCCCCCAGCTCAGCCACCCCTTGGGCTGTGAAGGTGCAGTGGTGACTGCCCATGGGTGGGGATCTCAGTTCCATTGTTACCATCTGTGGGCTCATGGGCTTGCGATTTCCAAATATCCTTCCCCATCAATTGTGTTCACCCACCCCATGTGTCATATTATGCCCCTGTATGCGTCTTCTTTGTCTTGTCTGTTTACCTCCCCAACCTACCTCTTAAAACATACCTACTTCCCCTACCTCTCATTCCACTCTCACCTGAAAAAAAAAATGGGCAATCTGCTCCCACAAAAAATTACGCCCCATACATAGCTTCCCATTTTGCACAGATGTCCGCTGGACACAGAAACTGAAATTCAGTTGGCAGTACAACATACTTTGTTGTCCTCACCCCTCTCTCAGTGGTAGAAGGTTTCAAAATTCACTCCAAATTACTAGTATATGCACAGCTGTTGCTGTTAAAGAAATGGGCAGCTATAGACCTTCCCTACACCCGCCCTGCACATCCCGAGCTGTTTTCCTTACTGTCTTTCCCTTTTTGTGCCCCTTTTTCACCACTTTCCTATCTCCCCATTTTCTTTTCTTTCAAAGAAATGAGCGCGGGGTTAGCGGGAGTAAACACTTTTAAGCAACAGTAAGCGGGTTTGAGTGAGTGTGCGCATGTATGCACTTAGCTAAGTATTGCTAGGCATCGTGCAAACCCGCGCAAACCCGCTTACAACTGCTTAAAAGTGCCTTAGTCACCCTGCATATGAGGGCCCTTGTTCTGCTCAGCAGCAAAATAAAACACCGCTGTCAGTCTCGAAACCCGGACACACTAGACTGCATGAAATACCACTAGGCCACAGTAGATATACAGTAGGATGTTGTTGAAATATATATATCATGCATCAGAATGTGTGAATGTAAAGGAAAGATAGGAATTCCATAACACAAAACCTGTTCTGTGGAACTTTACCAGCAGTTGTTGTGGAATTGCATTACATGACTGTGATAACAGAACCAGACATTCTAGCAGTAAATACTGTTACAGCAGCACTTCACAACCCCCACACAGTATCATAGCAGGACAATCCCCACCCAAATGTACAAAATACCGGTGTGTTTAAGGTACAGCAAGGATGTAGGTAGGCATTAGGCATACTCAGTACTGGAATTGTCCATTTTCATGAGCATCCTGTGATAATGTCAACAAAATAAAAAGCACAAACAGTGCAGAGGTGAGTACATTAATATCCACAGTATAGCTGTTCCCAAACAGTTCATGTGCCAAATGGAAACATCTCAATAACTACATATGTATGGCAGCTAATTGAGGATGTTGTAAAGAAACTCCATACTCCCATGTATCTTTTGTTAGCATTTCTAGGGGTGAGTACAATCCTACACTGTCAACTGTGTACTGGAAGAGGCAACATTCAGGTCTGAGTACAACATACAAATAACTGGCTACACCCTTAGCAACAGTTAGAAGAAGTATACCAACCTTCTGAGTTACACAACGGTGTCCACAGCAAATAAGCATGGTCCCCACTCTGGAATTCTGAAAGGGCTATGCCTACCTGACCTAGCAATTTATAGCACTGGGTTGCTATGACAGTGAGTACTGCAAGTACCACACAGCAGGCTGCATGCAATTGTCAAATGGTGGCCACCAATTGGTACAGAGGCCATCACATGCACATGTGCAGATACCTATAAAAGCAGTCTGTACTTGCTGTCCACACATGCAATCATTCCATTGCAGATACAGAGGGAGAGAGAGAGAGAGAGAGAGAGAGAGAGAGAGAGAAATAAATAAATAAAAAAGTAAAAGTGTGGTAAAGTAAATATATTGAAAAAAACAGTTTACTGACAAAAGAAATTATATTGAAAAATATATTGAAAAGAAACTATATTGAAAAATATCATTGAAATAAAATATATTGAAAAACAAATTTGAAAGAAAAATATAAAGAAAAAAACAACTGAACAAAAAATATATTGAAAAAAAACATTTGAAAACCAATATATTCCGAAATATAAATCAATAAAAAAAATCTTGAACAGTAAAAGAGATATTGAAAGCAAAACGTATATTGGTAAAAAAGTATACCAGGATATATGGCAACATATATGAACACATACAAAGGAAAGGTATGTAACAGCTATGTATTTACTGGAATGTAATAGATGTTTATGAAGAGTACTCTATATAGTTTGAATCATCCATATGTGGCAGCAGTACGAATCGATGCACAGATGCCCTGCATAGCCACTGGCATGGGGAAATGAGTGTGTTGCTGTGTGCAGTGGGATGTGACAGTGACATATGTCGTTCAGCATTAAATGTCAAACATCTGATCTATGCTATCTGTGTTCTGTACGGTAGTGTGTACAATGTCTGTTTGGGGTAGTAGCCCATATGGTTATGCAAACATGGATGTGACAGAGTAACAAATGCATGCTAGTCATATTAATGTGTAGCTTAGCATTGGCAACAGTTGTACCAGGCTAGTATGCTAATTCAGCATTAGCAGCTATGTATACACCCTCTAATTTTACTGTGTGCTCACATGTGACACCTGTTCATGTTGCAGCAAGGCCCAACAGGTCAGCCGTGAGGTACATGTACTTACAACAGTGTGGTCCTTGTGTGTGTATGGCACACACATATGGAGAGATCTGTCCGTGTCAGATATATTAGCATCTGTACATGTGCATTGAGCAAGGGACATACTGCAACTGTTTGTGAAAGGTGGATATATATATATATATATATATATATATATATATATATATATATATATATATATATATATATATATATATATATATATAAATATATATATATATATATATATATATATATATATATATATATATATATATATATATATATATATATATATATATATATATATATATATATATATATATATATATATATATATATATATATATATATATATGTTGTTGAACGTTGTTATGTGCCTATTTCTATGTAGGTTGTAGTGTGTTGCAGACCAGACAGCATACAGTGCTGGTATATGATATGTGGTGGTTAAACGCTGTGGGTATGATTCATCAGGTTTGCAGTGTTGCAGCCAGTGAGGCCTGCTAAAGCTACATGGGCTGAGAACACCTTCAACGCATTCTGTGCAACACTGTGCAATGTTATGACATAACTGTATACGTCACAACCTTCCCATACTTGATATACCCACCATGACAGGTGGACTGTATATGTGCCTATATGTATATCTATATGTATAGCAATGGATGTTCATATGTATGTGTGTATGTATATATATATATATATATATATATATATATATATATATATATATATATATACATATATATAGAGAGAGAAAGAGAGACAGGCTCATAATTACTGCAACAGATGCCTGGTGACAAAGCCATGGACTCAAGCTCAGTGTTGACACTGTATTGGCATCCTTCCTTGCAAAGACTCAGTACCCATGAACTACCACATAGGTGGTAGTCTACTTAACACCGAAGGTGTGATAAGAGACCATGGGACACAGGTGAACAGTAGTCTCCCCTTCGATAGTCACAGTGCCACACTAGTCATGTAATCCATCTACGAAGCACACGTCATCACAAAAGGTGTGTCATCCAGGGAAAAATAGGTCAGTGTTCCCCTCTAATCCACACACATAAAACCCAGTATAGAGTACAATGCCCCATGTGGTATGTACCTCACAAGACATCTACAGCAAGTGGAAAGGACACAGACATACCTCACAAAGAGTGATACCGGTGTCAAACAGATGCCCTATGCAGACCGTCCCACAAACCCACAACTAGACTGTGTCACATACCGCCTACCCAGAGGTGACCTCTGACTGACATACTAAGCTATGTGAAACCCCGATCTGTTGGACATGCTCCACATAAACAGATCACAATCTGTAAGAGCTACACACTCTAGGGACCCAAACCCTTTGACCACAATAAACAGCACATGCTGGAGGGATAGATTCCTATCTCAGAGACATTCCATACTCTGGAACTAACCAACTATCCATAGCAAACAAAACTCCTAATTAGCAGTCATCATAGATAATCCTGGAGATTGTATGGGAGATAGTGAATACACCCAGGCAATCACCTCAATGTCTCTGCTTGACTGGGCCACGTGTAATTTAAATACCTGTGTGTCAGAGGCCAGGGTAGTGTATGGCTAGAGTTCTATAGGTGCTAGGGCCAATAGCCTCTTACCTACCTATGAAGTGATACACACCCACATGTACTTGTTGCAATAATCGATATGTGAGGTTGACTGAGTGTGATGGTGAATGTGTTGGTGAATGTGTCAGAGTTCGGTATATGTGTGATAGCTTAGTGGCAAACTGTTTCAGTCATGGTATTATGAGTCCTAGCTGTGATCCCAGCAAAAGATGTGTATGCAATTGGTAGGCAGAAAAAGCAATATGCCATATGGTCTGACGTAGTCCCTTGTTGTCGACTGGGGTGTCCCATTGTAGGTTAAAGCAGTACATGTATGCTTATTGGGTGTTACTGCTGGTGAATCCAACTCCTGTATGAACTGTAGTACTACCTGAAGCTGTATGCCTAAACAGCACAGTATGGTGTACGTGCACATTTATTGGAACCACTGTTATGTGTGTTTCCTGTAGTCCTCACAGATTACATACCTCAAGCATAAGGTCTGGTAACTACTGACACACAGTACTGTAAGGTACACAGGTAAAGGTCACCTGGGATGCCATACCTTTGTGTCTGTTATGTATGTCTGCTGTGTGTGTGGGTATGCCTGTACCATGGCGTTGGTCATATGTGTGTTACAGGATATAACTGCGTATCTAGCAACATGTATAGTCTAGTACAGCAGTATGCCACCTATATTAACAAATGTGCACATATGTTAGGCAGGGGTCCGCCATCAACGACTAGTGTGGTATACTGGTAATACTGTCAGTGGACTTTACATTCATTGCAATGGATTACATATTTCATGATGCATTAACATGATATATACCTCCTGTGGCTAGGTGGTGCATTGTGTCACATACAGTGTGCCATGTACTGTTGTATAGTCTTACATACTGTTATGACTTTGTTGCTGTGCAAACCATGGTTTGATATATAGAGTGTGCCAGGCACTGTCAGGTATCTGTTTGTTGAGAACTGATATGTGGTATTGAAAGTGTGTATCCTCTGACAGCCAATAGGTTGCTATATATGGCAGTTAATTTATATCTGTACTTTAGAATGTTACATGTGCCACATGACTTGCTCCACATATTGTTTAATTGTCTTCCAGGGTAATGTCCCACCATCGTAACCCAGCATATAGCATGGCCGAGGAGGAAGCCATCACAGCGAGCCTGGTGCAGCACTATGCACTGCTGTTCTCCAGCTAGGACCAGCATGAGTGGGCTGCACTGTGGCAAGATCTTGTCTGTAGGGTAAATGACATAGGCATGCATAACCACACATATGAGCAGGTACACCATCACTGCAGTGATTTAATTAGATATGTCCGGCAGCGTGTGTCTGATATCCATAGACAACAGCTTGCCACAGGTGGGGGGTAGCCATCCATCCCCCCTCACCAGAGTGGAGGAGCTGCTCCTGAGCCAGGTGGCTCCTGGCCAACAACAACCACAACAATTAACTTGTATCATCATGGAGGCCGGAGCCACCCAGAGTGTTGACATGGAGCGTGCAGGTAACATGGCATAGCTGTAGAATACTGTTACCTCTATTGGTAGAGCATGCTTATGTGAGATGTGTACTGTGTAGTTAGATGATGTGGTGCCTAGTGCTGTGCAATACTGATAATTAGGAATATAATCTGTAGGCCTGTGACTGTTCACCGTTGTACTACTGTAAGATTGCAAACACACAGTAGCAATGCCATAGTTGTTGCCACTGACAAAGTGTCTGATATCCTTGTAGGTCCCTCTGGTGTGACAGCAAGGCAACAGAGCCATGCTGGTGAGTGTGTTATAGGCTATGTGCACGTAACACACCTATGCATAATGCATGCTGAGCATGTTTGCTGTGAGACTATGCACATCCTACTAATGTGGGTAGCTGCCTAAAACACATACAATACACAGAGCATCCCACGCAATTGTGGCAACACTGTAGTGGACATCAGATAGTCCATGTACACATTGCGTTCAAGGGTAAGGACATTCACTGAACAAAGCACACATGCATCAAGGCCATGTATACTGTTATTAGCAATGGCTGTCTACACTCACACTGCATGCTGCTTAGTGACACAAGTCCTGCATGCTGTCACATTTGATATAAATGTTTGGCTTGTGATACTGTACCCCAACATCACACGCTGTTGAGTATGTTTGGGATTGCTGGTGGTGTGTGTGTGTGTGTGTGTGTGTGTGTGTGTGTGTGTGTGTGTGTGTGTGTGTGTGCACGTGTGCACGTGTGTATGTGCATGTGTGTCTGTCTGTACTAGTGAAGAGTGTATTTGTGTGCATGTGTGCATGTGTTCATGTGTGCATGTGTGCATGTGTTCATGTGTTCATGTGTTCATGTTTGCATGTGTGCATGTGTTCATGTGTGCATGTGTGCTGACATCATGTACAGGTCGTAAAGTGTGTTTCCTGTCTCCCTCTCACAAGTGCTGTTACTGGGCTGGTTCAGTGCAGCAGGGAAACTGATGTCACTAAGCATGATAGTGACAATGATGATAGGTGTGTTGAGGCACAGGCATATTTGCCAGGGTCTATCGTTGGGCCACCAATTGACACTACACAAGTGTCCACCCCATCCATGCACACAGTCATACTGCCAATACATCCGTCACCAATGCCCTTAGCAGAGGGACAGCGTACAACTGGCATTGGCCAGGACAGTGTGGTATCCATGGCACATGCATCCCAACAAAGCAGCCATACCCAGATGTCTGGAAGGCTACCACACAGGCAGATGTCCAGGGGTTCTCGTCGGAGCACTGTTGCCCATCATGCCACTGGCAGATGTGCCACAGGTCTAACTACCTCACGCATGTTCCAGGCTGTCATGGAGGCACAGGCACATATGGAATGGTACACCAGACAGGGACTGAGGGCACAGAGGGCACATAACACCGCCGTGATAGACAGTATCTGTGACCTAGCTGGTGCCATGCGCAATTACACTGAGGTCACAGATAGATGTTGGGGAGAGACACTAGATGTCTTCCGCAATGTCATGTACATGTGTCAGGACAGTGCAGGACGGTTGAGTCATTGACGTGGATGTATGCCAGCAACATCAGCAGCTGGCAGTCATCGCGGACATCCCTCAAGCAACAGCCACTCCCGTATTGACAGTACCAGCCCCAGCAATGTTGGGGGTGGGCTGTCCATAGAACATCCTAGAAGACCACATGCACATGGCTCTGGACAGTCCCAGCAGGGACCTGGGTCCAGTGTACATCCATCTACCTCTAGAGATAGTATCCAGTCTGGCTTGGTACCTGATAGTGTCAGTAGCACCCCTGCCAGGCACAGGTACCATATCCATGGCCAGAGACAGTGATCTGTAAAGCCTCGCAGGTACAGTCTGTGGCTGTCCCACAAGTACCTGTATGTGGCAGCCACATGGTGGAACTGTGTGCATGCAGACACACACACACACATAATCCAGACACCTAGGGCTAACACATACCCACACACATTACATCAACATTGGCCCAAACCATTATTCTTGCCCCACACATACACACACACACACACACACACACACACACACACACACACACACACACACACACACACACACACACACACATGTTGATTGGATGGCTCACTGTAGGCCTCTAGCAGACCAACAACACACTCTGTGCATATGATGAAACCTGTGCCATCTCCTGTCATCTGTAACATCGATGCAGGAACAGGCTACGATGGTGCTGATGCACAGGGTGTCTGTATAGCAGTATAGCAATGTTAGCATGTTGTCAGCAGTAGAGTGTAATGATATGCTTGAAGGTGTAGCTGACCAGGCATGATACATTAAAGCTATGATTGTCATTGTAGTTTTGTTTACACCAGTGGTAGTTCTAATTGTATATTGTCTGCACATGTGTCACTTGGCTGATGTGTGCAGTATTGGCAGCATGTGTTAGAGAGTGGACAGTATGTGTGAGATGTGTGTAGCACATATTTGCAGGTGTACAGTTGTGGAAATGGTGGAGGTGCACTGTCTGCATGTACGTGCATAGTGGACACATGGGCAGGGTGACATGCTCTGTATTACACAGTAACACTCCATAATTTCTATTGGTGGCCAGTATGCATTGTACTACACACATTTTGGAAACTGACTACACATGTGTGTATGACATGGTTTGACACTGTGCTGTGGGTGATACTGTTACTATCTGTCATTGTTTTGCATTCTGGTAGTATACATGACTGCAACAGCCTGACCATAACCAATCGTTAGCTGATGTCCTGACAACTGACACACAGCAACATTTGGATCCTTCAGGTACTATACCATGCCAGTAACCAGTGATATTCACCTGCACCCATTACTTAGACCACTCCTGTTTGGCATATGGCTCTCTTAAGTACAAGCAATCACAGTAGGGATATGTCTGTCCACGTGTGCTAATGCATACTGTGGCCTATACTGCATTCTCCAGGTGACACGCACATCCTCCACAAGGGTAGCACACAGACAGATACCTGTTGTCAAACCCATGCTGTAAAGCTATAGGCGAAACTAAGCATAGTCATCCACCTTTACGGAACATAGTATCCCCACAGTACCACATAGGTAGTAGCCACCAACATCATGAACAGGTACCGATGTGTACATGCAACCTAGTGTTACGTCATCTCTCCTTTGATAATTACATTCCCTAAGGTATTTTGGAATCCCTCGGTGGATCATATAAGCAGTCAGGGGTCTGCATGCATGGCCACAAAGGTTGTTGTACACCTATAATGCATAGTCATCATTGACAGACTCTGCTGCGTTTGACCACGTCTGACATATACCTCAGCCATAAACCCTCACACACACAATTCAACAGAAACCGTAATGAGTATGCGTGACATGGATGACCTAGGCCAGGCATCACTGCAGTGGCTGGCCTTGTCACAAGCATACAGATGTGACTTAAGGTCTGTGAAGCAGCAGCACAGTTTGGCAAAGATGCCAACTGTGTACTTGGATAATGCAGGGTTCCCACACATGCAATACTTGAGGTAACATGTACGTATATGTATTTGCCTCATAGCTAACTCACATGTGCAATGCCTACTGATATGTCATACGGTAGTAAAAGCAAAACCCCCACCACATTGACCATCACTGTCACACACACACAGAGCACACACACTCACCAACTGCAGGATTCAAACCCCTACCTAATTACGTCATGATACTAGAGGAGTACGCATCAACACGTCATGCTGTACACATTACTGGCAAGTATCTTTTCCACAGGTATATTTGTAGGATGGTGACATAATCAGAATTGACAAAGAATAGTTTGCCACTTTTAAGGTGTTTTGCTACTCCCCTAAAAGGTTGCTCCTTCCCAAGGAGACCACACACAAACACACGCACACATTTGTCAAGTGCAGGATTTAAACCCCCTACCTAACTACTTCATGATACTAGAGGAGTACACATTAACTCAACGCACTATACACATTACTGGGAGAAATCTTTTCCACAGGTATGTTTGTATGATGGTGACATCATCGGAAATGACAAAGATTTGTATACCACTTTTAAGGTGTTTTACTACTCTCCAAAAAGGTTGCTCCTCTCCAAGAAGATCACAAACACAGACAGTTGTCAAGTGCAGGATTCAAACCCCTACCTAATTACTTCATGATACTAGAGGAGTACACATTAGCACGAAGTGCTTTACACATTACTGGGAGAATTTTTTTCCACAGGTATGTTTGTAGGATGGTGACATCATCAGACATGGCAAAGATTTGTATACCACTTTTAAAGTGTTTTACTATTCTCCAGTAAGGTTGCTCCTCTCCAAGGAGATCACACACAAACACAGTTGGCAAGTGCAGGATTCAAACCCCTACCTAGCTATTTCATGATACTAGAGGAATATGCATTAGCACAACGCGCTATACACATTACTGGGGGCTCTCTTTTCCACAGGTATATTTGTAGGATGGTGACATCATCAGACTTGACAAAGATTGGTTTACCACTTTTAAGGTGTTTTATGACCCTCGTAAAAGGTTGCTCTTTCCCAAGGACACCACACACAAACACACACAGTTGTCAAGTGCAGGATTCAAACCCCTAACTAACTACTTCATGATACTAGAAGAGTACGCATTAACACAACGAGCTATACACATTACTGGGGGTTCACTTTTCCACAGGTATATTTGTAGGATGGTGATGTAATCAGACTTGACAGAGATTAGTCTACCACTTTTAAGGTGTTTTACTACTCTCCAAAACATTTGCTCCTTCCCAAGGAGACCACACACAAACACACACACCCGTCAAGTGCAGGATTCAAACCACTACCTATCTACTTTATGATACTACGGAGATACGCATTTACACGCTGCGCTATACACATTACTGTGAGTTATCCTTTCCATAGGTTTATTTGTAGGATGATGACATCATCAGACAATACAAAGTGGGTCACATTAGGTGACATTAGGTGGGATACATTGAAGGAATGTCTACACACTTTGGCCATGACATCATCAAAGGGGTGTGTACTATCTACCTGTGTCCACAGGGCCATAATGACTTTCTCTGTACATACTGGATTACCACCTATGTGGTACTTTGTGTGCACTTTGTTGTACCCAAAGGGGATGACTATGCATTCTTTGGCATTCAGCTTGAGGGCATTGTTTTGACACCAGGTATCTGTCTCTGTAAGACACTTCTGGAGGATGTCTGTGTTAGCCGTGCAGTCGATTATGGACCACAGTTACCATTCATCTGCAGACCTGTTCAGTCATACACCTCCCATGCTTGCCTGTACCTCTGAACAGTATCTACTGAACAGGTGGTGTCCCAGGACCAAGACCTGTGGGATGCCATTTGTGACTGGCTTAGAGTTGGACATGGCACCAGCAACTCTGAACATGTGTGTTTGATCTGTGAGCCACCTGGCCACCCATCCTGTGACATAGCCATTAATGTTCCAGCTGGTACGCTTGTCCATGATAACAGAGTGGGGAATGGTGTGGAAAGTCCTTTGTGAGGTCCGTGTGGGCTGTGTGGACTACTTTCACCTCCAGCTATATCCTTGGTAACTGTTTGAAATAAGTCAACTAGGTTTAGGAGCCAGGATCTGACTTTAACAAGGCGAAGTTGTGGAAAGTCCAGTGCCTGGAGGTCTCCAATGTCTCTGTTTATGGGTTCCATGACAATTTGTTCAATAGCTCTGTAGACCAGGCTGAGTAGACATATTGGGCATTGGTGTCCATGTTCTGTTGTGGCACCCCCTTTCTGGAGCTGGATGACTGTTTGTGAATGCCATTCTTTGGGTACATAGCCTGTGGTACGCTTGCGTCTAGACAGTGAATGTGAGTGAGGGTCCAGTTCCTCATGGGCCTAGTGTATGACACAGCCTGGGACACCAACCAGTTACATTGATCCTGTGTTCTCAGCTTTGGTGAGGACTGTCTTTACCTGCATGTCCATGATGTCTGGGGCTCTGCATCCTTCTGTGATGGGTACAGGCCCTTTTGGGGGTGATGGGGGCATGTTTACACTGAACTTGTCCCCCTGGATGTGGTCAATGAAAGTTGGTTTGGTGTATTTCTTTCCTTTTTTCAGTAGCTGACAGCATATTTGAAAGTTGACACCTACATGTCTGGTATAGCTACCGGAGGCTTTGTGGTTGTTATTCTTACATTCCTTGGCTATTTGTCTTTAGAAACTGTCCTTGGATTATTTTATGAGTGATCATTGTTTCATCCTGATAATGATCAGTGATGTGTTTCCTTCAGTGAAGTTGGCTCTATCATGTGTTCGTTCCTCCTTCTGTTGTCTAGCTTACTTATGGGCAACAACCACCTGATTGTTGTCCTATTTATGGAGGTGTGCATCTTGGTTTTATTTGTGATGTCTCATACCATGCATCCCTGTAGATGCTCATAGGATGCACTTGTAAATGATTCTGTGGATTGTATACCACTATCCTATAGCAAGAGGGCTTTGGAACGCTCCACTTTGTTCTTGGGTAGTATGCAGTTTGCTTTTGCAAATGACTTCACAGTGGTTTCATTGACTGGGTGGGGGGGGCGGATGTGGATGTCCAGTGTGATTACTTCATGATCTGATATTGCCAGAGAGGGGTTTATCTCTGTAATGGAACACTGGTACCCCATGTTGGTGATGATCATGTCCAGTATGTTGTCACCTCTAGTGGGCATGGTGACCAGCTGTTCCAGGGTGTTAGGGATTTTAACTCTAGGAAACATTGGGCGAAGGACGTTGTACATGAGTAATTCCACCACTCACTGTTTGGGTTGTTGTAATCTCCTTATATAATGGTGTTTGATAGGACCTTTATACTTTCCACTGTTCTCCGGAATACTGAGTGAGGTTCCTGAGACATGGTACATGATCTGTAGCAGGCTACAATCTGATGGCCAGCTTTGGCCAATGTTAGTTGCACTTGCATGGTCTCCAAGGCCTCATGCTGTGCCAATAACCTGAAGGTGGGGGTATCCATAGGGTAAATGGGTACACCCCTTTCTTTTGTATTTCACTCGTGGTTTTGGGTCCAAAGGTCAAAGGGATGATGAATGTTTTACGTGGATCATATCCAACAGCTCTGTGTTTGACATAGCTTTGTATGTTAGGCAGTGAACACCTCTGAGTAGGCGATATGCAAGGGAGTATGTATGGAACATTTTGAGATGGTCTGTGTATGGCATGTATTTCAGGCCGCTAATGCTCTTTGTGTGGTATTGCTGCTGGCTTTCCAGTTGTTGTAGTTGTCTTGTGCGGTACATAGCAACAGTGGCGTTGTACTCTATTATAGTTCTAGTGAGTGATGAGTGGAGGGGAACATTGTCCTCTTCCATTCTGCATGAGACACATTTTGTGATGAGGTGTGCCACATGGGAGGGTTTCCTGACTACTGTGGGAATGTGATTATCACAGTTGTATCCACTGTCCACCTGTGACCCAAGGTCTCTTGTCACACTTTCAGTGTGAAGTATACTACCATCTCTGTAGTAGTTCTTGTCTACAGAGTTTTTAACATAGGGGATGACAATGCACCTTTTGGCATTGAGCTACATCCCATGGCTTTGATAACAGCCATCTGTCCCAGTGAGGCCATTTTGTAGGATGTCCACATCTTTTGTGTTTACCATTCTGGCTCCTGGTTTGCATTCCTCTGGAAACTTCTGCTGCCACAGACCTGCCATGTTAATGTTTACTTCAGGGAAGTAGATACTACACAGCCTGGGAAGGTATCTGGTCCCATGGCTGCTGTGATACTGGCTTTGGCGAGTGTTTATTACCTGTGCAGCCATGATGACAGCAACTTGGCAGTCTTCCATTATAGAGATGTGCTCTTTCATGGGTGAGAGGGGGGTACAGTTAACAGTGATCCTATCTGCCAGGATGTTGGCAATATCAGTTGGCTCTGGACATTTACTGCCATTGAGTTGTAACTCAGAACAGATCTGAGTGTAACCATGACATGAACCTGTCTGATGGGCAGAGATCTCTTGAGTAGACAGTACGCCACAGAGTACAGATTGGGTTACATTCAGTCTTGTTGCATGGGGCGACTATTTGAGGGCAGTAATCCTCTTGTTAAGGTACTTTATTGGTCTTTCTAGCTGCTGAACGTGCCTAGTCGGATTCATCGTAAGTGTGTTGTGGTACGCTCTGACAGGTCTGATGACTGCTGAGTAGTGGGTACCTCCTTTGACCTACATGCACAGACCTTGGCAGTTTGTGTGAACACATAGCATGATTTTCCAACCACTTTGTCAATGTGTTTCTGGAAGTAGAGATGACTATCCACATTTGTCCATAGATCCCTGATAATCACATCCGTATTTAGCCTAAGTGTGTGAGCATGCCCAGTATGTTGCTGCCTGACATTTGGTTAGTTTCTTTAAGTGTGTAAACATGCCCAGTATGACCTTTCAGTGTGATGCTGAATGGAATCCACTACATTTGTTGGAGTGTGTGAGCATGCCCATTATAGACATTTATAGTATATGTGTATGGAAAAATCAAGTTGTATTTTTACAGCAGGGCTCACCTTTGTGTCATAGATCAACAGGGATCATGCTGTGCCTGCAGGGCTTCCATGCAACACTTTGCATAGACTTACCAACATTTCTACATACAGGTGGAACAGCTATTAATTGTACATTTCTACCCGGGGGCACATCCGATTGTTACTGTGGGTGTACATAGGATGTGTGTTTCACCTGACACTTATACACATTTGCTATGCCTGCACTGCTATGTACAGGACACCATTTCAGTCTGTACTGTTGCCTATTGTAGTGGCTTGAGGCATACTACTGTACTACAGATGTTGGCATCCAATGTCACGTATATTACACTGCGACTTCATAGCCTACACAACCCACATCGCACCACCTAGCCTGATGTTCTCGATCTGTATAGGCATGGGGGGGGAGGTTACCCATTTGCCTCTTTAGGGGCATGATACTGCATTTCTTTGTGTTTGCATTAGTGTACAATTGTCCTGCTGTGTTGGTGCCACTGAAATGCTATCATGGCTTAGTGGTTCAGTACTGTGACTATAGTGCACAGTATCCTGAGTTTGAGCCCTGTCATTGCTTTATATTGCCATGCTGGGCAGACCAGACTGCTTAAGGAACAGTAAAGCAGATGTGAGCATGTTTAACTGACTTTGCTCAACTTTGGCCAACCTTGCCCAACGTTGCCCGACGTTGCGCTACTTGGCATGAGCAATTTTGTTTACATATACTAGATAATGGTAAAAGCTGCTTAGCGCTGCTTTATATTGCTTAATACATGGCAATCATGCCTCAGGTGGTGCTGCAGAGCTGCCTATGTCGGATGCACATACTACACTCCCTATACATGTTTGGAAACAGGTAGTGTCAAGTTAGGCATACATTTTATTTTATGTGCGAGTCAGAGAGAGGTATCATTTCCAGGGTTTCTACTGAGCCAGTGTATGTACTATGCATTGCATCTTTGCCAAGGCCAAGGCATACTGGGCACACCTCCTTCTGCCTACTGGGGCAGGCTCAGGTTGTTCCTCCTCAGAGTCACGCTGTGCCTGTGCAGGCCTTGGCAATGGTGGGGGGCTGTTTGGCCCTGCCCCATGTTGTTCCTGCTGCATCTGTTTTCACAGGAACATATTGTGTAGCATGGTACATACCATGACAATTTGGGTACATGTAGTTGGTGAGTACTGCAAGGCTCCACCAGATGTGTCCAGGCAACGAAACTGTGACTTGAGCATCCCAAACACATGCTCTATTACATTTCATGTTTGTGCATGTGCCTCATTATGGTGTTCTTGTTCAGGTGTGTGAATTTCTGATGGGTGTCATCAGCCACGGCTCCAGTGCGTATCCAGCATCTCCCACTAAGTGACCGTCAGGGATGCCCCCATTGGTAAATGTCTGGTACAGCTGTGACAGATGCCAGTAGCTTCCAGGGCAGCCTGCACACACATTCAGTATTATGCCATGGGCATCACACATGACCTGGCAGTTGATGGAGTGGAAGCCCTTGTGGTTGATGTAGGCATTACCCCGCTCACTGGCTGGTGCTTTGATGTGTATGTGTGTGCAGTCAATTGCACCCACTACCTCAGGGTATTCCACTATTTGATGGAAGAGACGCATGTTGCTGACCTATACCTCACAGGAATTGGGGAAATATACATGATCACCGACCTGTGCTGACATGGCATTCAGGAACTGTGCAGTACCCTGGATGCTGATGCCTGTAAAATCCCCACCATATCACCAGTTGGTCTCTGAAAGGTACCTGTTGCTAGTATTCTTAGGCCAACACATACCTTGGTTTCCACTGGGATGGGTTCCTCTCTATTGGTTCTGTGTGTGAGGCATGGCCTGCACAGCTCAAAAATTTTCTGCAGGCGCTCTCTATCCACTCAATAGCGCTCCACTATCTCCAGCTCATGTAGCCCATGGTAGGTTACCCTGGGTCTGTACACTCTTCTCTGTCTCCTCACTGTGGGTTGCTCAGCAGCATTTGCAATGGCACCACCCTCAGCATCTTGCACATGTCGCCTTATAATAGCAATGGCAGCCCCTAACATTTTTTTGTTACAGTTAAGCTTTTTAAGTTTTCACTTCTCTTTGCAGACTGCAGTGTTGCAGTATTTCTGAGAAAAACATGGGGGAATGTTGTTTGCAAAGTTTTAAGTGCTGGGCTGGGCTAGGCTAGTGTACTGCCTGTGTGATTGGCTGATTCTGATTGATTTCACCTGGCAGCTCTGCTAGTTCTCCTTGGTTAACTTCCTACTACTTCCTTTCCTTCCTTTTCCCATTTCTGTTTCCACAGGGGGCAGCGCCGTGCAAACAAGTGCAAACATGTGCACATGAGCGCACACGTGTGCACACAGCGTTACACAGGCTTACACGGGCTTAGGCGGGTGCACAATCGTGCATACATGCTTAGCCTTACACAGGCTTACACGGGCACACACATGTGCACACAGGCTTAGACGGGTTTACAGGCGCGCACATGCGCGCACACAGTGTAAGCAGCTTTGCAAGAAACTTCAGTGATAGCCATAGCGTACACCTTCAGTTTCTGGGTTTCAGTTTAGACAACTGTAGACACGCCTCTTCCAGTCCTGAGTACCTCATAGTAAACACATGCCACTCTGCTCCAATAAGCTTACAGTCTTTTTGATACATACCCCCTCATGATGTCACCAATCTTCTACTCTTTTACTCCCCTAATCCTACTCTTATACTCTGCGGACATGGTTCACATGGCAGGGAAATTTGGGATTCACTACCCTTATACTCATTTGCATAGGATTGCCTACTAATGCTTGGTTACGTCTCTCAGACTGAGCTTCCCCTCTTAGCAACCACTACTCAGTCACCATGTTGTCTTCAGCCTGCCATTCACCTGCATGGCAAATGAATATTTTGAATAAAATACCTATTTTTGGCTTTTATTTTTTGTTTTTAGGGTTTTTAGAGAGCCGCACATTTGCGCGGCGCTGCGCTATGCTTAAACATCGGAGATCGAGGGGAAAAAATTATTTTTTATTATTTTGCAATGGATAAAAATGCCAATGGCCATGTATTTGGCCATTGGCATGCTTCCTCAACTGGATGCATCCTTTATTTGGAGCTGTCATAGCTCCATTTTGTTATTTGCAGAATGGTACTCAGTTGCCAACCGAGTACGTTTCTGCAAATAACACTACTCTTACTCAGACAGGTAAGAGTTTCCTGGATTGCAAATTTACTCATTCGCATAGCTTTCAGCAGCAAATGAGGTAATTTGCATAAACTAACCCTGTCCGTGCAAGAGTTGTTTTAGGAGCTCTCTTGCACGCCCCTGCTGGCTGTTCCTGGATCGCTCGGCAGACATGTTGGCTTGCTGGAGTCTTACTCTACTTTTAGACTCCGTGCAAGCCTTTGTGAATCTGGCCCCATATCTCTAGTTTATTGCCACCTTCATTTTCAAGGGTTGCCCCAATAGGCATTTGTATATCATGACAATGTCTCAAGCTGTCTAACTGTAAACACCTTTATAGACACTGTTACAGCCAACAAAACTTGCAAGCAGGAACCAGCTAGAAACAAATATAAAATTCACCAGTACTTGACAATAGAAGTGCTTTATTCATAGAATAAATCCAATAAAATCCAGATGAAATATAAGTAAGAGCTTTTGTTCCAAAAATTGTATATAGTTACAAGGAACTTCATCAGATATAGCTAATAGTTACACTGTTGTTTAAATAGTATGTTAAAATGGTGCCTTTATTCACATCATCAAAGTTAAAATAATGAGCACCAATCAATCAGCAATATACAGTACACCCCCCTTTTTACACACACATAGCAAGACAGAATGCCACTGCTAAAAAGCAATAGTGGTATATTAAACCTTAAAATGTTATAAAAACTTTGTAAATGCATAAAACAACTATCTATCAAGTGATTTTAACTTCAAAACACTATTAATTGAGACAGATTCATTTAAACCAGGCCAAGCCTTATCATTTAAATGGACCTGCCAAGACAATTCTGCTTTTTCCAGCAGTACTGGCCATGGTCCACCTCTAGTTGTTTTCTGAACACACTCCAATACTATAAATTTGAAACCATGTCTGCAAGTCACTATATTATGTTTTGCTAAATCATTCAGCTCTTGTTTGTCCCTAATGTTTCTGATGTGTTCCATATGCTGTTTCAATTTTCGTTCATTTTTTCCTATGTAAAAACAAGTACATTACTGGCAAACAGCACAATAAACAACCCTTTCAGAGTCACAACAATATTTCCCTAGAATCTTTACTTTAAGAACATTAATTAGTACTTTACTGGTTTCCAGAATATATGAGCAAAATTTACATTTCCCCCATTTGTACATATACCCACATTGTTTAGGGACAGTTGACTTAGTTGACTTTTCAAAATAATCTTTTATGTTATGTCCCTTTTTATATACACAAGCAAATCAATTTACTGCATATTTTTTAACTTCCTATCCACTTCAAGAAAATTCCAATTTTTGTTCAGGATGTTTTATTATGGCCCAACTATCAGTGGAAAAAGTGGTTATGAATGCAAACCTAGTAGCCATGTTATTACCAGTTCCCACTACTATCTCCTCATTGTTTATAGCCTCAGTTTGCACTTGTGTCACAGATTGTGGGTCTTCCTCCCTAATTCACGGTACATATGTTGTACCTAAAATTGGTTGAAAATTACCTAAAATATTATTTTGAAAAATCAACAGCCCCTAAACAATGTGGGTATATGTACAAATGTGGGAAATGTAAATTTTGCCCATATATTCTAGAAACAAGTGAAGTACTAATTAATGGTCTTAAAGTAAAGATTCTAGGGAAATATTGTTGTGACTAGGTCTGGATTAGTAAAACTAATCCTGCACATGCATTAACAATCTTGTACAAGTGAGAACAGGCAATATACAAAATAATGACTAGTTATTATGAATTTGAAAAAATATTCCATGACATTAAAGCACTTTTGTTTAGCAATTCTGATATTACAGTGAAAATAATATTCATTACTGATAAAAGTTCCCAGATTTGTACTATCTGAATGATATTATTCAAACATACTGTTACTCCCAAATAGCAGAAGTAAAATGCCAGACTGCTCACTTATCAGCAATGACATTTGTTTTGCCATCATTAGCCCAAAGCAACATTTTGTCAGTATAATTCTGATATATAAATGGATTTTTGCAGTCATCTGTAAATTCATTATTTATTCATTTTGCTGTTTATCAATCTGGACATAAAGAATATTACCAATATGGGTCCCTTTGCAATACTATGTAGTGTACCACTATTAATATATATAATGTTTTATCACAATGTTTAGTCAGTTTTCTGCTTTTTCATTCTTGGTATACATTTGGCACATTTGTTTGGTTTTGTGCTCATTTCCAAAGAGCTCAGCAAAGCTTGGCATCCTACCTATGATTCAGAAGTGTTTTACTTTGATTCATTGCCATCCAGGAAAAGCCAAGCACTTTTGTTTGTTAGATCATACTTGTTTTACTTAAATTAAGCAATGTCTGTTGAATCCATGTCTTATTTGTGCTTCTTGTTGAATTTTGAACTAAAAGTGTTTGTTCCTCTTCCTGATTGCTGCTGTTAAACTGATTGGACTTGAAATTGCCTGCTGTGAGGGACTTCTAGCCAGTTGTTTAAGTTAATTGTGATAGCATTGTACTTGTGGGATGCTTTTAGCTGAGTTTTAACATTAATAGGACTTGGACAACCCATCTTGTGGCAGGAGGTATTTGCCTAGTCTGTCTGAGTTGGAAGTACTCTAAAGGGCTCATAGTGAGTCATTTTATTGGCCAAAGGGTTTGTAGTCAGTCTTCTGTTTTTTTTTTGCTGGTATAAATTTGGCACTTTGCATGACTCAGTGCTCATTTCCACAGGGGTCAGTAAAGCTTGCTATTCTAGCCTGTGTTCCAGGCAAAGATAAGTACTTTTGTTTGATAAATTGCACTTATTTAACTTATATTAAGTAATCATTGCTGATATCTTGCTTTATATGTACATTTTTGAACTAAACACTGTTTTCTTTCACTCTTGCCGCTCTGAGAATATTTGCAAGTTATTTTTGGGTTAGCAGTCCTTGTACAGAAGCATACACATAGAAAGCATATTCTTCCTACAAAACTGTCTATAAAACTGTACCCTGTAAAAACAGTATAGATCAAATACTTTACACACCAACAAGCTTATAGCAGCTAGTTTGTGCATCAAATGGCAATACCATTTGATTTAGTAGAATTTAATATTTTATAGCCACCAAAGCTAGAAAAAGTTAGGATTTATTTAGCCCAAACTGTCCCAATAAAGTACCAATATTAGTCTGGCCAATTAAAACACTCTTAATAACATTTTGTAAACTCCCAATATATCACCCCTTATATCTCGCCAGTTAAAGCACCAGTCAGCATGGATATGCAATTTCCTAACTTCTCTGTAGCCATCCTGGTGGATATGGCTATCTTGAGACAACGTAACAATTGCGTCATGTATACTGATAATCATTTAATCTTGAAAGTAACAGATACCGTATGCACTTAGACTACAAAACTGGAGGCCAAATTGTCATATAAAGGCGCATATCAGATTGTCAAAACAATGCACACAACACCCACCATACATAGCACACAACACGCACTTAGCCCAGCGTATGCTGAGGTACTTAAATGCAATCTTCCTAAACAACAAAGATCACCTAGACAGTTCATTGGCAAAGATATTCCTCAGCAAACATAAAAGCACTCAGCAAAAACAAGACCTAACACCACATTTACAGCCACACTAAATGAAGACCACAAAATACAGCCCTTAAGACAAGCTATCACACTTCCCAAGACTCTGGTCATAGGAGACTCCATTGTATACTGATGGCCCTCTAACCAGCCTGAACAAGATAATGGTTACTTACTTATTTAGAACTAAGATCTGCCAAATTATGCATGCACTCAAATCATTACATTACAGGTCCCAGTATGATTCAATCATAGTCCATGTAGGTGTAAATGACTTGAAATATACTTCCCTGGACTATTTGATGAGAGACATTATGGAGCTCTTGGGCTACATGTCTCAAGCTGGTATAAGCCTAGCATTAAGCAGCAGGTCTATATTATATAGTCGAAGCTTTAGGTAATTGAATACCTAAAGCTCGACAACTAAATATCGAAAGCAAATTTCCCAAAATTTTTTCTTAGGGAAAGAATTTATTTGGCTAGAGGAAAAAAAAATTTCAAACCCTAATTGAGTGGAGGGCTTTGCCCCCACACATCCCCATATGGACGGGGCTGTACCTCCCCCCTCCCCAACTAAATATATCAACTCTGAGATTGCTTTACAGTGGAGAAAAGGGCAGATTCCTGATAACGGCCAAGCAAATTCTTTCCCTACAAAAAAATTTGCGGAAGTGGCCATTCGATGTTTACAACTTTTGCTGTTTAGGTGCCATGTTTTAGGTATTTGATTATCTAAAGTTTCAGTTGCCTAACATAGAATCTTGAACAGCATATTTCCTTCACTGACAATGATGTCACAATATGGAAATATGAAAAGATGATCAATTTTAACAACTGACTGAGTTGCTGGTGTCATTCTAAGGGGATCCAATATTTTGTCAGCATGGGAGGACAGGGTTAACAGCCACATTTCTTTGCCAAGGTTAGTCTGCACCCGTCCCCTCTAAGCTTTCGAGTATTGGCTAAAACTTTGTCTACCTTCACAGTGCCTTTTTTAGGCAATGCTGAATTGATAAACCTACAGACATAGCAAAATCAACTCAAATGAACCTCGAGGTGTTACTGTTTAATGCCAGGAGCCTCAACAGAAAACTGCATTCCCTGCAAGCCCTCTTAACCCTCAAGAACATAGACATTTGTACAGTTACTGACACATAGGCTCATAGGTTTTTACTAGGTTAATGACCACAAGGGCCTTTTTAAGCCTATCCATATATCCCAAATTTCTGACAAGTTCTGATACTCTTGATAAGTGTAAGCAAGGGTTTGGGAGATGAACCGTTTACATGTTGCCTGTGTCAATTAGAGACATAGGTTCATAGACTGGTACTAGGCTATCGGCCCTAGGGCCTATACAATACATAGATTGCAAACCAGGGATGAATTTTCATGTTTCCCATCCAATTGTCCAAGTTGCATTCAAATTGGATTAGGGAGGAACTCTGCTTCATATGGATGGAGAGCCTGTTCCATAGATGCGGTAATCTCTGGGATACATACTTGTTTCTCCAGCAGGACCTATTTATATCACAGGCAAGGTTTAAGTCTTTAGAATGGGTAATTCTGGTGCTGTTTGTTTTGTGGATATGCAGGAGATCCATCAGAGTAGGGTATGAAAATGCCCTGCATGCCAGACATAGATCTCCCCTCAATAGCCTGTAGGAGACAGAATACAGGGCTAGGGCCTTGAGGCAGTTTGCATAGGACATTTTACTTACTCCCTGTATTTTTTATTGAGGAACCTCTGTGGACATTCCAATTGTTGGTTATGCCTGATTAGATACATACCAAAGGGGGCATTGTACTCAATAACAGGTCTGGTGATTGCCGAATACAGTGGAACAATGACTTCCTTGGACTTAGATGCCATACCTTTGTTCATAAGTTGTGCAATATAGAATGATTTTCTCACCACTGTAAACACAATGATGATCAAAGGCCAGATTACTATCTATGTGTGTGTGTGTCTAAGCCCCTGACTACTGGGTCATCTCTAAGGAGTGTGTTGTCAATATGATAATTACCAAGGATGGATGACTTCCAAAAGGATACTACTATGCATTTCTTGGCATTTAGTTTTAGTCCATGCTTCTGATACCAGTTGTTTGTCTGTGTCAGCCCCTTCTGGATAAGATTTGTGTCAGTGTAAGATTCAATTATAGCTCCTAATTTGCAACCCTCTATAAATATAGTCAGCTAGAGACCGCTGACACTGGCCTTGACTTCTGAGAAGTGAAAAATACCTGTCATGACATCATTAAGGACTAAACCCACAATTCATTACTACTTAAAAAAATGTATAAGCTACTGGGTTTCTTTACTAAATGTTTCTTACTTCCTAAACACATTGCCAAATAGTTCTTTTAGGTAGAACATCTCACATCAAAAAGTAATGCAAGTTGATGTAGTAGCAGTGAAACTACAATGTAAGTAAGAAGATGCCTGTCTAAAGTGGTAAGTTATTTTGATAACCATAATGTTTTGCAGTTGTATGTAAATAATTACTCAGTACCTTCAATGACATCATTTTGTGGGAGCAGTTATACAGGAAATGTAAGTAAATAACAAAGCTAAAAAAAAAAATACCACTCTGTAATCTTCATTTTTGAACAAACACTTGCAACTTTATTGTAAGGAGTGTAGCAAGAAATAAAATTATTTGTAAAACAAGGTTGCAGCTGAAAGTGGCCAATACAGTTTAAGTAAGAATGTTCTGCTGGTCAGCCATTCACTTCCATACTTGCAAACCACATTATTAACTTGAAATTTAGTTAAAGGTGTTCTCCCCCGTACCACCTGACTCATGTGTGCTAACCCTAACCATATCTCCCAAGCCTGTACATTACCCTCCCAAAGAACTTTCCTTAACTATTATTACTAATTGCAAGACACGCTCATATACTTCATGTACAACACCAACGCACACATGCTCAAAGTTATTCCCTTTCCCTAGCTCTTACAGTGTTACAATGTAACTTTAATCAAGTTCAGTGCCAATACTGTTGGCGATTCAAGTATCTGCAGCTATTGGTATCTGAATTAGGCACTTCCCCTTTAAACCAATTGTTGATCATCTTCTTGAATGTAACCACACTGTCTGCCATCCCCTCATTCATTGGCAAAGCATTCCAAAGCCTGTCAGCTCTGTGAGAAAAAAGACTTGACTATAATCCCTACATCAGTGTTGTTTCAAGTTCCTATTGTGTGCTGACTAAACTCCACAGGCAGTGTAGCAGCTAACTCATTATTATAATTTTTAAACAATACTATTAAATCTCCTCCTTACAACCTATAAGCAATCAATTATAAGTTCAAACAGCCCAGTCTTTGTCTAGAACTAAGGTGCTTCACTGCCATAATCTGTCTTGTATAAAATTGTGCTTTTTCTAGTTCCTTCATTTGCGTTGGATTGTATATGCAAACTTGAACAGAGTACAAAGTAAATGATCTTACGACGGATATCAAAATCCTAACTCAAAATGCATCTTAAAATATTTGTCACCATCCTGTATACATTTTGAGTACACACTTCAAATGCTCTTCAAAATTTAAGAAGTCAATAATTGTTAAAATATGATTATCCAATGCATCAGAATATTTCTGATTCCATATTTATGATTCTAAAATGAAGAACCATGCTTTTTTTTTTTTTTTTGCATTGAAACTCAGGCCATTAACCACAGTCTATTTATGCAACTTATGCAGATGCTCTACTACAAAATGTTAGTCTTTGATATTAGTTACAACACCCTGTACTTTGGTGTCATCAACAAATTTGCTGACCAAGTGTTTTGGATTGTTGGTTATGTTGAGATAAACATTCCAAACAACACAGGGCCCATAATAAGAGAGCTGAGGTACTCAGTTCTTGATTAACACTTCTGAGCGACACTCTTTTAAATGTAAATTAAAGCATCCACAATTCAACCAATCAACTCAACTATCCATCTTATTACATAGGAGTTAATACTAAAGGACTGCATAGTTCTTATATTAGCAATGTATAGCACTGCATCAAATGTTTTTGCAAAATCTAGGTAAGTGACATCAGCTGCTAAACATGTATCCAGTGACTCAGCAACAGTTGATTAACAGTTGATGTAGTTAGTAAGGCAGGAGTGCTCCTCTGTAAAATGTTGCTGACAAACATTTAACCTTACTCTAGCCCATAAGCTTAACTCTTTGCAAACAAGTTTTTCAAAGCACTTTCCTAGTATGCAGGTTAGACATGCACATTCGACAGCCCTGATTTCAGTAAACTCAGCTTTGAAAACATTTGACAAAAAAGAAAACATTTGGTAAAATTAACTACTACCAAATGCATATATATATATATATATATATATATATATATATATATATATATATATATATATATATATATATATATATATATATATATATATATATATATATATATATATATATATATATATATACACATACATATATATGCATACAGTAAAGTCTCACATCTCACTTAACTGGCACCTATGGGGATTGGTTAAGTGTATGTTCCGGTTGCTTGAGATATGCCTTGCAATTTTTGATTGGCTTGTATATCGGCATATGCGCCAATCAAAAATTTCAAACCGGAGCCACTTCTACTCAATGCAGAACTATGGGCTGTTCTGCATTGAGTAGAAGTGGCTCCACTTTGCGATTTTTAATTGGCTTGTATGAAGACATACAAGCCAATCAAATGTCTGTTGCTTAAGGGTACCAGTTGCTTGAGTCCCAGATAACAGGGATTTTACTGTATATGTATATATCTGGAGAGAGAGAGAGAGAGAGAGAGAGAGAGAGATATGTGTGTATCTAGTATATCTGTATACACAAAGATTATATTCAAAAGAAGCTAATGACTGATTTCTTCAGAATGAAAGCGGAAGCTTGTTTCATAATTTTAAGAGGAATTCTGCAGTGTATCTATCATGTATATTTTTTTCTGTAGCTGATACTTACCTTTAGTATTAGGTTTGCTATTGTGATGTTATACCCTTTCCCCAGCAGGTGTAGACTTTGAAACAGTACTGAATTACACAGTATTATACCATGTCCCCCCATTAATATTCCAAAACGTGCACGCTGATTGGCCAGCATGCACGTTGTAAATCGACTTATACTAATGAAAAAAGGTCCGGTCGCCCGGACTTTTTCCATTAGTATAAGTCTTTTTTTTAAACACTGTCTCGCTATGTTAAAAGAGTTTAACATAGCGACACAGGTTTAAAAAAAGCAATGGAGATCTCCGTTGCTTTTTTTAAAGCTGTCTTGCTATGTTAAACTCCTTTAACATAGCGACACAGTGTGTAAAAAGCAATGGAGATGTTGCTTTCTCCGTTGCTTTTTTTTAAACCTGTCTCGCTATGTTAAATGGGTTTAACATAGCGAGACAGCTTTAAAATAAGCAACGGAGATCTCCGTTATATTTAAACCTGTCTCGCTATGTTAAACCCATTTAACATAGCGAGACAGGTTTAAAAAAAAAGCAACGGAGAAAGCAAGATCTCTGTTGCTTTTTACTGTTTCGCTGTGTTAAATGGGTTTAACATAGCGAGACAGCTTTAAAATAAGCAACGGACATCTCCCATTTAACATAGAGAAACAGTAAAAAAGCAACGGAGATCTTGCTTTCTCCATTGCTTTTGGCCACAGCTATGATGTACTGCGTAGGCATGCGCAGTACATCAGAACTGCCGCAGATGCCAGACAGCTGCGGTAGGGCAGCAAAGAGGCATTATACAATGCCATTATTTAAGAAAAGTAATTGTTTCTTTTCTTAAATAATGTCATAGTATAATAGCAGTAACCCACGCCTGGGTGTGGGTAATGCGGGATTTACCCACGGTTGTCTTTGCCAACCATGGGTAAATCCCGCATTACCCACACCCAGGTGTGGGTTATTGCTATACTAACACACTAGACAATAACTTATAGGAGGTAGAATATAATGACAATTTGTAAGAGTTCAAATTGTTCAACCCCATGATTGTTTAGTAAGAAATAATTGTACCCTTTCAAGTTGTATCAATTGGTTTGTCTAAATGCTACAAAATGCAACATTGTATTCAACAGTGGTCTTTATCAGTGAGTTATAAAATGGTGCTATGGTCTCCTTCAAGTGACTACACATGTACTTCCGAATTAGATGGGCTAGAAAAATATTTCTCTGACTTTGACAGATGCTTACCAGTCAAATTTTGTGTACCTGTCTACTGTTATCCTGGCATTTTTTAAGACTTGACAATTAATTTGCCCTTTTTGGCAAGTATCATAATACAATATTTACTGACATTAAATACAAGGACATTACTGCTGCACAAGCTCTGTATTTGGTACTTACATATTATCACAACCACCAGGTTCTAAACAACTCGTTCTACAGTTGTGCATGATCGGGATTGGTAGACAGCATGAGTTTAAGTAAAACTGCTATAGAGGTATGGTGTGAGCTGAATGTCAATGGCTTGTGACTGATTTCCCCTGGATATCCATTTAAAAATGCCTAATACACTGAACACGTGACAGACATTTTCAACCTGGAACTTGAGGAACATTGACTTTTTAATAATTACAATGAGGAACATTCATCGTAATATGGTACACACTGGAGGTATGTTTTAAATGCCCCTCACACCTAAATTGTCTGCTGACAGTGCTTTAAAACAGGGAAGTTGTGAATTTGTTCTGGTGTGAAGGAGTAATGCAAACAGTCGTAATCGGTTTTCACTAACCAAAGTCTGTTCATGCATGCTCACTTGTAAGACTATAGTATAGCATGATACTCAAGCATAAGCAGTCACACCATCCGAAGGGGGATACATGTATGTAGACTGCAAAAGGGCCACATACTCTTGAAAAAATCAGCACAGACATAAAACAGATGTTTATGAATGCAATATCACTAGGTTAAAACACATTACTGTGAAATTTCATTTAGGCGATGACACATACAAACCCAAAAGATTCCATACCCAAACCAAAAGTTTCACAGTCACTCCACTGCAGGATTGTGCCTAACACATGTTTTAAATAAAGTAATGCAATGCAATATGATTTCAATGCATTATTTAGAAAAGAAGTGCCTCTCCTCTTGAAGTTGCCCTCATTAACAGGAGGCAATCCTTTTTTGCCACATGTGCTGCCAGAGTTATTTAACAATTAGATCCAGTAACAATGCTTCTGTTTCATGCCATATATTACAAAGTCTGTCTCTATTATTGCAAATAAACAAAGTCTGTCCCTAATATTACAGGGCGATCACTAAACATCCCGACCATGCACAACTGCAGAACGAGTCATTCACAACTTGGTGGTTGTGATAATACGTAAGTATCCTGTATTTTTATAGCCAGCTTTTGAGAAATTCACATCCTTTATTAACAAAACTATCATATTCCATTTGCAATAAGCTGTACAATAGCTTAGCCAGAACCTGTTACCTGCTTTTATATCTTAGAATTATTAACACAAGAAATATCCCTAGTACAGACTCTTGTGAGTCACTACTGGTAATTCCCATAGAAATGAACAGGTAATCCCCCACAGTGGCTTGATTTTCAAACCATGTTTTCCCCATTAAGTGCACACAGATTGATATTTAAAGTTTTTAATTTGTCTGATATTCGTAAATGTGGAATAGTTTTAAGTGCCTTAATATGGTTAAGACTAAGAGTATGGACTGTCAAGCCTTTAACATGTGCTGTGGTTACCTGTTCAAAGAATACCACAAGTCTAAAAATACAAGATCCCTCCTTGACAAACACAGACTGTTACCATACATCTCAACCTCTTAGTGGAAGAAATCTGGGGAAAACCTGACAAATGGGGGGACAAAGGCCCAAAAATAGAGTCATATTTTAAATATTGCTCTTACAAACTTAGAAAGTTACAGAGTAACAGGGTTTGTTTTGATTTATGTTTTCTGAAGGATTTGAAGTCTGAAACTCAAATGCTTGTCATTATTTCATAACTTCAATCCTCAGGTCTCCCCAGTAATTTGTCAGAAAACCACAAATTTTATGAGCAACAGACCAAAAATATAAGCCAAAAATATGGACCTTCTGTGAAAATCTGGACAGTTGAGAGGTATGGCTGTTACTTATCACATTGTCATTGGACCTTGATTCATTCAGATAAGCTTTATTATGGCTGTCTCTATGATGTCACATAGAATAAGAATCTAAAAATTCTTGGGCCTGCTATGTTCGAGCCATGCTCCTCTTTTGTGAATCAGTAACACTACAGACTGTTGCCATAGGCCAGGATCACATCTGTATGCAAATGTTTAGTTTAACACGCTTGATATGAGATTAGTTAGAAATCCTTGTTTTTTTTTTTTTTTTTTTTTTATGGGGGAAATTACTAGATATACTGCCTGCCACCATGGAACTTGAATTTTTAGTTTTGCTTGTGGCAGTCGATACCTTATCTTTCTTTACATAAGGTATGCTTCCCATTGTCTCTGTACGACTCCAAAATATGTCTTTGTTTATTTTGACATATTTACTCTATTTTTCTGTATTTTTGTCCTGTGGTTGAGTAACCATTTTGTTGATTACTGATAGCATATTCAATACTCAATTTTCCCTTCCATTTTTCTGATGAAATTAAATAATCTTACATCACTGCTTTCAGCTTTTAATAATAAGATGGCACTGTTATTACTTGCAGAAAAAAATGATAACAGAAGTAGTTGGGGGAGCAACTAGGCTAACCAAATGTGATTTTCAGGCATATATGAATATGATTCCAAAATGGATAATTCCATTTTAACTACAGAAGGAAGCAATTTTGAGTACACTGCAAATACTAAGAAAAGCTCTTTTGGCAGATATCAAGGATTGAAAAAATATTGATTTTATATACTTTATGCCTTGACAGAGGAAAGGATCTTATTCTTGTCACAATGTAAACAAATAGATAAATAAAGTCAATAAATACACACATACCTGAGAATTTAAAACCAGAAAGAAACGGTCTATAACTAGAAATGCACCCAGGTTGCATGCAGGGTCATAAGTTCAGTACTGGATATACGGGTCTACTTTGTTTCATTGAATCTCATTTCACTGAATTTCATTTCATCCCGACCACTTCACTGAAAACACAAATTACTGAAAACTCATTTCACTGAATCTCATTTCACTGAACTGCATTTAGTATATATGACACTGTGTAGAGTACTGTAAGGCAAGTAAAAGGTATATGCCTTTTCCCCCACTGTAGTGTGATCCTAGAGTTACTATATATAGTTTGGGGGGGGTGTAGCTCCCCTCTTAGTTTGAGTACATATTGTCTTCTGGAGAGAGTTAGTCAGTGGTGTTGCAACTATGCATATATATTGTTTAAAATGTATTCTTTTGAAGTTTTTGGTAAAATAGAATATAAAACAAACAAGGTGGGTGGATACGCCACCCACCTCCTCAGTGTGCCAATACAAAACCACACTTTTAGAAAACTATTTTTACTCTATAAAGCTGACATCATATCCTGTATTACAATAAAGTAATCAGAAATTAAATGGCACTTAATGCTTAACCATTACATAGTCGCTAATTAGCAACATAAAATATATATATAATTTAAAACCTCTAATATCACGTTAAAAACATGACTAAATTCAAAGTGCAAAACAGTATTCTTAAAAAATAAGAACAATATTACATCTTATAATATAAAAACAGAACAACTAACATATACACATATATTAAACACTCCATTAGACCTTTAATCTCCTATTTTTTAACATAGGTCTAATGGGTACTCTATCGTTCAGGCCAGGCTCCCTATCTGCCCTCAGCCTGATGATCCATTTAGTTTCATTCTGGTCAGTAACATTAACCACATCACCTCTTCTAATAGAAGGTGTATTCACTTGTACAACAAGAAACTCAAATTTGTGCTGTGCAGATGTTTCCATAACGTGCTTAGAGAGTGCATTCTTATTCGATCTTATACGAATATAATATATGTGCTCCCTAATCTTATCTCTAAGCCTTCTGTTCATCTTGCCCACATAAAAATCTGGGCAAGATGTACAGGAGGCCAAATAGACTATATGCTCAGTGTTACAATTAGCCACAGCATGAAAGTGAAAACACTGTTGACTCACAGGATGTAAAAAGGTAGCTGTACTATCTATCATACAACAAAAATTGCAATTCCTGCAAGGTCTGGTAATGGGTATAAGTCTTTGAGTATCATTATTACATCTACTGGAAGTATGATGGCTTTGCCTGTAGATTTACCTTACTGGTTAGTTACATTGGATGTTCAATCTTTATTCACCATGATTCCGAATCACGAAGGTATTGAATGTATGCGTAGGTGCTTGGAAGCAGACCCTAATTATACTAGAACTTCTACAAATGCTTTATGTAGATTATTAAGCATTGTATTGACCCATAATATCTTTACATTCAATAATAATATTTACATCCAAAAAGATGGTGTAGCTATGGGCACTTCGTGTGCCAGTAGCTACACCAATCTAGTAATTGCAGATTGGGATAGGTATAGTTTATTGGAGTTGGATAGCTGTAAGAAATATGTTAAATGTTATGTGTGTTTTGTAGGTTATCTTTTTTTGGTGTGGACGGCAGATGAAGAGGACTTGTGTAATTTTTTAGGACAGATTAACTCTTTGGTACCATACTTGAAATTCACGATGAGTGCATCATTAACATCAGTTTCATTTTTAGATCTACTTATTGAAAGACTTTCAAGTGGTTTATTGAATACAGGGGTCTATCGGAAGTCTTGTTATAGAAACTCTTTATTACATAGAAGTAGTATGCATCCCAAGTTTGTTTTTAGGAATATAGTGAGAGGACAGGCGATGCGGGTTTCCCGCCTTAATCTCACTGAGATAGGTTTCCTTAATGAGTTTACTGACCTCCAAGATCAATTAGTTGACAGGGCTTACAGCCCAGATGAAATTAGAGAGGGTTTTATGGGAGTCAACACACTTAGGAGGGATCGGGCTGCCCCGTATTTTATGAATAGAGATGATATAGGAAGTAAGAGTAATGAAGTTTTAGGTAATGAAATATAAGGATGATACTAGAGTGTCTATCTAATACACACAGGATGTTAATGAGATTAGAAGCATCTATTTTAAATACTGGGATATTCTTACTGTTGATCCAGCAATTCGTGATATTGTGGGTGATACACCTAGGTTTGTTTATAAGAATCGTATGACTCTTCATAGGATTCTGTGTTACCCCAGTAGATGTAATAATGATACTCAAAGACTTATACCCATTACCAGACCTTGCAGGAATTGCAATTTTTGTTGTATGATAGATAGTACAGCTACTTTTTACATCCTGTGAGTCAACAGTGTTTTCACTTTCATGCTGTGGCTAATTGTATCACTGAGCATATAGTCTATTTGGCCTCCTGTATGTCTTGCCCAGCTTTTTATGTGGGCAAGACGGACAGAAGGCTTAGAGATAGGATTAGGGAACACATATATTATATTCGTATAAGATCGAATAAGAATGCACTCTCTAAGCACGTTATGGAAACATCTGCACAGCACAAATTTAAGTTTCTTGTTATACAAGTGCATATACCTTCTATTAGAAGAGGTGATGTGGTTAATTTTACTGAACAGAATGAAACTAAATGGATCGTCAGGCTGAGGGCAGATAGGGAGCCTGGCCCGAACGATAGAGTACCCATTAGACTTATGTTAAAAAATAGGAGATTAAAGGTCTAATGGAGTGTTTAATATATGTATATATGTTAGTTGTTCTGTTTTTATATTATAAGATGTAATATTGTTCTTATTTTTTAAGAATACTGTTTTGCACTTTGAATTTAGTCATGTTTTTAACGTGATATTAGAGGTTTTAAATGATATATATATTTTTATGTTGCTAATTAGCGACTATGTAATGGTAAAGCATTAATTGCCATTTAATTGCTGATTACTTTATTGTGATACAGGATATGATGTCAGCTTTATAGAGTATAAATAGTTTTCTAAAAGTGTGGTTTTGTATTGGCTTGAAGAAGCCCAGTCGGGTGAAAGCGCTTGCCATTTTTATTCATCTGTTGAATAAACATCTTCATTTTATGCTTCGAGTGAAGACTGTTTTGTCTTTATATAAGAGACTATTTTTACCATTTGGTGAAGTGAAGACTGCCTGCCTTGCATTTTGGTTTAGTACGGAGATCAGCTTATGAGGACATTGTTCTGCCGATTCATACTCCTGTTTTTTCATATTGCTTTACTTGTGTTTTTATACAGGACTTTTCACATTTGAGTAGCAATTTGCGATTTATCGTCTACTTAGAAGAATGTTGCAATCTCGAGACAGTCCATTAAAAGACAGCATTCCTAGCTTTAATATAACTTTCCTGAAGAGCAAAGTAATAAACATCAGTAAATATAAGAAAATGGAGTTTTTTATTAATTTTTTTTATCCCAAAGTGAACTTATATACCCAGGAAAGAAATGCACAAGCTGACACCCAATCCTCAAAAGCCTCAGAGGAGTGTACGCTTCAGTGACAGGAAAGCTCTGAATCGCTTTATACCAAGATGGTGCAGTGGTTCGTATTGTCACTTCACAGCAAGAGGCTCTTCAGTTTGATTCTTGACTGGGGTGCCTTCTGTGTGGAGTCTGCATGTCCTCCCTGTGTTTGCGTGGGTTTCCTTCAGGTGCTCTGGTTTCGTCCCATGTCACAAAGACATGCGTATGGAGCATTTCTCCCTGGGCCTCCACAGAAAATCAGCTTGTTCCAAGTCAGACTTTCCCGGTAAACAAATGTTAAGTAAATAATAAAACTTGTCTTTTAGTCATCTTGGCTCAAACTGCTTGACAGTTTGGTAGAAGGTGCCTTGTAGCTTTAGAAGCTGGCCAGCTGTTATATCCTTGACAGGATATAATCCATAAAGTTAAGGTTACTGCAGCAGTGATCATTCAAACATCTACTGTTATGATAAGTTCAACTTACACAACTGTACTTTTTAACCCTCCCACACTGCAGCAAAATGAGGGCTGAATAATGTTTTTATGAATTTTTGACATGACAAACAATATCTCATTTCTAGGATAACCGACCAGCAAGAACTTGTAAATATCCATGTTGACAAACTCTTATCAGCTGGATTAAAGCATCATCCATCTTGCTGCAAGCACTGAAAATTTCATGCAAGGTTACTGACTTATAACAATCGGCATTTGATAACAACACATTCATGGTATCTACATATTTAGACTTGTCCAAATTGACTAAGGCCAGGATTTTATGAATGCCTACACATCACCCTAAGCTCATTTGCGCAACAAGCAGTGACAAGCAAGCTGTTTGCAATTCAAAAAAAAGCTCCAGATATTGCAGCTGGGTGCAAAACAAGGGTTAGTGGTTAAATACGCTAATGAGCGAATAAAGAGCTGAAATACCTACTAATGAAGCAAATAATCATGGAGGAGTAATTCAGAAGCACATAAAATGAGTGCTTCCACATCATGCTCACATTAGCTCTGAATTCTAAGACGTGTTAGAATACAGCAATGGGAAATTTTGAAAACATGTTAGAAATTGCTGCAGCTATTATAAATCAGTATGTGCAACAGACTCTAATACAACCTGCTGCTGCTCTTGATGCCAGACTTCCACCTAGGCGTGGAGTGCTCAGACTATGTCTGACCTCCCATGGACTGACATAAAACTAATAGATCATTAGAGGATGGACATGGATACCATAGAACAAATATGGGCATCTGCCATCCTAACCTGAAGCCCCATGGGAATTATTGAGAACTCATCACAGAAGAAGCTAAGGTAAGTGTAGCTGTTAGAAAAATATGTATTAATATGTGTGCATTAGTGCCTTATTAGAAGCCCAAAAGGGTTAATACATTTATTCTGCTTTATGCTGAACAAATCCATATTAATGGCAAATGCTTTCTGACCTTGTATTTTGTCAGCGCAGCTAAAATCTTGTTTATGTCTTAGGAAATGTACTGAGAAGCAGATGGTTTCTGCTTGATTAGGAAAATAATGAATAGAACAATACTGCTTTCTATAATGTTATTAAACTTAGACAATTAGCCCTGTCTGTGTTATGAGAACATAACCAGCTGCAGGAAGGATAGATAAAGTGGAACAAAGACCGCTTGAAGAATATGAACTATAATCTGTGATTGCTTTGTGCTCAAATGAGTAGAGTACCTTGAAATGTAACACAGCACTGTAGAAATAATTGCAACTAGCTGCCAGTCTCCAAGGCCATGTTATTTTTCCAAAGTTTTCTCATGAATCTAGAAATGTTATGTCATAGCAGAAAATCATGAGCAACATCTGCTGTGAAAAACAATATTGTAAACTTGTGATTAACTACGTCAGCTTCAGTAGGCAATGTCTTGTAAGAATAGTATAAGAATGGCTTCACTTCCTGATTTTAGTTAGATAAACTCTGTATTTTTGCATGCATGTTTCTGTCTCCTTGCTGCAAGAATTAAAGTGCCTTAACCTGAACCTTACGTGTATTGGTCTTTGAAGTTTTTTCCTTCGACAGATTGGTCCTTCGGACCGGAAACCTCCACTCTGACCAGATCAGACAGGCCAGGTGGCTTGAAACCGTACTGGGAAGAAACCACATCCGTTCTTCTTATTGTCGTCCAAAAGAGGCCAGCCACTGTTCTGATCTTCGACTGAAGGGCGGGTTTACCTCGAACCAGATGATCAGTCATGGAGGCTCAGGTAAGGTGAGATTTACCTTGCTCTGTTTTAGATCAGGGACTTGATTTGCATTGTCTGCCAGGGAATTTGTCTTGTACAAGTCAGGGACAGGAAGATTGCAGTCTTGTCATATATCAGGGAAACAGAATAGGTAAGGCAGTTATTCTAGATAGACTGTGAAAAAGAGAAATCGTGGCACCACGTAAAAATAAGAAGGGTTATGTAACCTTTCAAAGGTTAGAATAAAATGGGAAATAAGTGCACGAAAAGATCCCAAACTCCGCCGTTAACTGAAGATGCGAAATTTATGCAATTACAACGTGCCGATAATGTTAAATACTACTCAAAATGGGTTAATAAGTATGAATTTGATGGTAAATTAGAAAAATCCTTGCTTATTAAACTTATCAAACAGCTTAAAACCGATTCCAGAGGTTGGGTAAAAAGGCAACGTCAATTAGGAATTCCTCAGGCACACAGGTGGATACAGAAGAGCAATAACTCAAAAACAATGTTTTTAGATAAAGAGGATAATAACTTAGTAATAGCATCAGCCCCTCCACCCCCTCCACTTCCCTTACCAGAATATGAAGTGAGCAGACAAGCTGGTCCACCCCCATGATATCCTGCTATCCCTGCAAAAGCAAAACCGTTTGTTAGAGATCCCGTCGAGACCAGGTCTCGAACACGGGCAGGAAACTCAAAAGGGGACATTGAGTTATATCAAATGGGTAGAAGTTCACGATGTATAAGTGAAGAAGAAATGTGCCCACTAATAGAAGTTCCTAATCCTCATGCAGGACAAGAAGGACAGGACCCAACTCTCTTAGTTTACAGACCGTGGACACCGGAAGATATCCGGAAAGCCACTGAGGGAATTCCCCATCCAAAAGTTAATTTTAGAAAATTTTTAAAAGACCTACAAGGCATAAGGTTAAGTTATAACTTAAACGGAGAGGAAGTAGAAAAAGTAGTCAGACAAATTGTGGGACCAGATTGGCATATGATCAGTGGCAACTGGAATCCCCGTGACGCAGAACACAAACCCCTCCCACATAGTAGCGCAGAACTAGACAACAGAGTGAAAGGTCTTACAGACCGAATCTCTGAGAAATGAAAACCTAGGGCAGACTGGACTTGCATTAATCAATGTATCCAACAAGAAGGTGAAACTGTTGACAGATATTATGCTAGATTATTAGAGTGTTTTAATAACCATTGTGGAATGCAGGTACCTGAAGATCAAACACATGATTCCCCGTATGAGCAGCAGTTAAAGAATGCATTTTTTAAAGGCAGTATTTTGCCTATAAGCAGCTTTATTACAAAGCACATGGTAGATCATCGTACAAGTAGACTACAGTCACTACTTGAATATGCTAGACAGGCCGAAAGGCATTTTAACAGTAAAAAGAAAAAGAAAGCCCAAGTATTCTCTGTAGAAGATGGAGCAGAAGTTTATGTAGTACAGTCTGGAAAAAAGGGAAAGAAAAATGCCCAGGGAAACAAACAGTCTGATCAACGATCAGAGGACTTTGAAGGGCGAAAGAAAAGGGGGGAGTGCTTTAAATGTGGTAAGAAGGGACACCTGGCAAGGGATTGCAGGAAAAACAAGAAGGCAACTACGGAAGATAAGGAGGGTGAGGACTGACTATATGATAGCCAGGAATCACTAGAAGAAAATAGCCAAGAAAAGACAAATACAAATGTGATAGAGGGAGTAGAGGATGTCACAGGAGAAATAAGAGGAAGTGCATGAAGCCACAGATAGTGAAGAAAATTAAATTTTAGACTTAGCTTTATTGAGCTTGGAGCTCTATTTAGCAGACACGAAACCAGAAGTTACACTCCTGGTAGAGGGGAGGGAAGTCACATTTTTGTGTGACTCAGGGGCCTCACAGACCCTGATACACTCCTCCAAACTACCAGAGAATTCAGAGTCTCTGGATTACATATTAGTGAAAGCAGCTAATGGGCAGCTGTATCGGGAGCCCCTCTCCCATAATGTTGCGATAACTGATCCTGTTTCAGGGTTAACCCAGAAAAGCAAAATTGTTGTTTCTGCAAAATGCCCAGTAAACCTTTTGGGCAGAAACCTTATGCAGCTATTTGGCATAGCAGTAGTTCCAACTATGCAGGGTATGGAAGCACAGCGACAAATTGATACTTTTGCAGTGTGATCAGAGGGTGAAACATTTTAATGGTACAGCCAGGACTTAGTTATGACTGGTCCAGGGGCAGTAACCGAAGAGCTGATGAACGTAGCCATCAGCAAGTTCCCCTCTCTTGACACTGACAAACAACAATTGCTGCACTGTACTCTATATTATTGTAACATACCAGGACCTGATAAGGAATATGAACAAGAGTTGTTTAGAAACCGTGCAAACAGATTAGTATTGCGTAATCTGTACTGGGATATGGAGGGAACAGTGTAGTTAGCTGGTCATTACCACAGGAGTTCTTTGCACTTTATAAATCTAATCAATTACCACATGTAAGCTTAACCAAGGACAAAAATGTGAAATGGGCAGACCTAGGAGAAAAAGTCACAAGGTGGGAAAAACAGACTGAGTTAGAACTGTCCGAACAGGGAGTACAAAAGCAGAAGCTAAATTGGATAATACAGACACACCCAGCTGTGAATTTGCAGTCAAGCGAGGACAGCTGATTTGCACTCTTATCAGAAGAGGAAGAAGATGCCTTACAAGGCATACCAGAAATTCTCTGGTCAACAGGCAAATCAGATGTAGGACTCATTCGTACAGTGGGACCAGTTACTATTACACCAAAGTCAGCATTTAGACCACAAAAGAGACAGTATTCCTTGAGAAAAGATGCAGAGGTAGGAATCAAACCTATTATAGCAGCTTTACTTAAGGAAGGAGTACTGGTGGAATCACCTGATTCACCATGTAACACACCCTTATTTCCTGTTAGAAAAGCAAATGGAGAATGGCGCATGGTCCAAGACTCACAGGCTGTAAATGATGCAGTAATACCCAGGGCACCTACGGTGCCGGATCCACACACCCTGTTGATTTGAAACCTCAGCAGAAATATTTTTCTGTGGAAGATATCAGCAATGCATTCTTTTCGATACCGATACACCCTCACAGCCAACATTGGTTCGCATTCACATTTCAGGGGAAAAGGTATACATACACGCGACTACCACAGGGATATTGTGAAAACCCAACAATATTCTCACAAGAAATGGCAAGCAACTTGGTGGGATTTACCCCACTGAGAGGCAGTCAGATTTTACTTTATGTTGATGACATCCTGCTGGCAGCCCCCACCCAGCAAGATTGTAAGGAAGATACTGTAGCATTGTTACAATTTTTAGCTATTCAGGGACATAAAGTAAATAAAAACAAATTACAGCTTTGGAAAAAGCAAGTTAGATACCTAGGATATGTAATATCCAAAGAGGGCAGAACATTAGATGAGGACAGAAAAACAGCGATTTTACAAGCACCGAAACCCACTACCAAGAAGGAAATGATGTCCTCCCTGGGTACAACCAACTTTTGTCGGAGCTGGATCCCAAACTATGCTTTGGAATCTGCACCGCTGACCAACTTGATATACAAGAAGCCTATGGCAGCACAGGATTTATTACAATGGACACCAGAAGCAGAATCTGCTTTCCGCAAATTGAAACAGCTAATAGCATCCTCACTAGTCTTAGGATTACCAAACTATCATAAACGTTTTTTCCAAACTGTAGATTGTAAGCAAGGTTATATGACATCAGTGCTAACGCAACAGCATGGGGACAAACAACACCCTATTGGTTACTATTCATCACAACTGGACCCAGTGGCGCGGTCATTGCCCCACTGTGTACAAGCAGAAGTTGTAGCTGCAATGGCAGTACAGGCTTCGGCCTCAGTAGTGTTGTTCCACCCTCTCACATTGAGAGTGCCTCATGCAGTCGCGATTATTTTACTGCAGGAAAAAGTAGCATATCTTTCTCCTGCTAGGCATCTTTCCTGTATGACTATATTGTTGAGCCAACCTCATATGACAATTGAACGATGTACAACTTTGAATCTGTCTACCTTGCTTCCAATTCCTGCAGATGGCACACCACACAGTTGCCTGCAGGAGATTGAGCAAAAGACACTGCCTAGAAAAGATCTGATGGTTGTTCCCTTGGATGATGCCGAGGTGACATATTACGTGGACGGCTCATGCAAAAGGGGTCCCACAGGACAAAACCTAGTAGGATATGCAGTAGTTTCTGATACTGAGATTATAGAAGCAAAATCTTTACCACACAATTTATCTGCACAGGCAGCAGAACTGATTGCCTTGACACGGGCATGTACCTTAGCAAAGGGTAAATGTGTAAACATTTTTACTGGTAGCCAGTACGCTTTCTCTATTGTACATGTTTTTGCGCAACAGTGGAAAAATCGAGGAATGATAACATCTACTGGCAAATCAATCAATCATGCACAGTTTATTTTAGATCTTTTAGAATCTATTCAGTTACCTCAGAAAGTAGCTATTTGTAAATGCATAGCTCATACCAAGCAACAGGATAGAATTTCAAAAGGGAATGCAAAGGCTGATACAGCTGCAAAGCAGGCAGCTTTAGAAGCATTTCTTTTGAATGAGGAATTACAACCTTCTGAGATTTTAGACTTAGAAATGTTGAAAACAATGCAGACACTTACTACGCAGGTTGAAAAACAAAAATGGATAAAACGAGGAGCAATTCTCAAAGAAGGGCTGTACATCTCCAAAGAGGGGAAAACCGATATTGCCATCTAACTTGTTTAGATATGCAGCTTTGTTGAGCCATGGGCAATGCCATGTCTCAACAGGGGGGATGGTACAGTTAGTGAACCGAGTGTTCACAACATATGGATTCATAAACTATACTAAAAATTTTTGTTTATCATGTCATGTTTGTAATAAACATCATGCACAAAGGGTGTTAAAGCCCAAGCAGGGGAATTTCCCTGCACCACCATATCCGTTCCATAGAATTGACCAAATGCGAAAATAAGAAGTATTGTCTTATCATTGTAGATATGTTTTCCAAATGGGTGGAAGCTTTTCCGACTAAAAATCCAGATGCAGCTACTGTTGCGAAAATCCTTGTTAAAGAAATTATTCCTAGATTTGGCATACCAGAAAAGATCTACAGTGACAATGGCACACATTTTGTGAACCAAACCATACAACAACTGAGCAAGTTTTTCAGAATTTCTTTGAAAAATCATTGTGCGTATCATCCACAATCTGCAGGGTTGGTAGAAAGGTACAATGGGACGTTAAAAAATAAATTAAGGAAGCTCATTGAACAAACACATAGAAATTGGGTGTATTGTCTGCCCCTGGCACTGTTGAGCATGAGAACTGTTCCTAATGCAAAGGGATTGACTCCCTTTGAGAAATTATTTGGGAGGGCATATTATATACCTCAGTGGAAACCACTCATGCCTGCAGATCAGGAAACCGACTGTACACTCGCTGAGTATATGAGGAGAATGTTGAATTCTAAACACCTTTTGCAGTTTAATTCTGTTTCAGATAAGGAACAAACCAGACCATTGGAAGCAGCAGTAGTCCCAGGCATGTGGGTCTGGGTGAAAGTCATCAAGAGAAAAAAAATGGACGACACTGAAGTGGGAAGGGCCATACCAAGTGCTACTGTCAACATCCACTGCAGTCAAGATTCCAGAGCGAGCATCCTGGATTAATCTGACACACTGTAAACTGGTTAAAAACTTTGAATTAGACAAAAATCTTGTTAGTTACACCACAACAGTCAAAATGACAAAACCCAGAGCATGCAGGAATGCAGAACAGCCACAAAAAAATGCATGATTATCCTGTTGGCTATACTGGTGACATTAATCTTTTTGTTGTGGCCTTTTCTTTTTCCAGCCACACAAGCTAAACTGAATAAACACGATGCGTTACTCATAGTCTGGCATCCAAACTTTAACACTTACCAAGCGATCAAATATGTGTATGCTGAGACTTTTAATGTTTCAAATTGTTGGGTTTGTACAGCTATACCAACAGCATACGGGGGATTATTAATGACTGCAGTCCCCCTAGGGGTCAATGAGACCTGGGAAAACTTGGTTTATGATACTACGACTGTTAAATCACAAGATAAAATAGCATTGCACCTGCCTGTTACACAAAAGGGAATTGTGTGTTTTTATAAAAATTATACTATCCAGGTGAGTTGGAGTAATTGCAATATGACTGTTACTTACAAATGTTACATCAAAGCTAATAATGCAGGTTCTATTTGTGATGCAGACTATGACTCATTTCTTAAATCAATGCACAGAACAATTAATGAAGTACAACATAATCCTGTTCTTTTTAAGCAACTGTCTATAATAAACAAGAAAATGTTTCATGCAGGGCAAGCATATGTTAATAGTAAAGTTACTACTAAGGTGGAAGATTTTTATTTTGTATGTGGCAAAAAGGCTTATAAATGGTTACCTGAGAATTGGTCCGGCAGTTGTTTTTTGGGTTACCTGGTTCCGGCCATATGACACACTGCAGTTTTGCTTCTAGGTAAAATTCAAAATGCTCGAGAGGTCACCAAGAAACCTGTCAGGAAACCTGAGAATCCAGTGGGACAAATCGAGGTGGGCTGGAGAAACCATCATTCCATGGGCGATAAATGAACACATATGGACTTGAGTGACACTGTCATATCGTGGGCAGGCATATTACCAGCATATGGAGCAGTGAAATTGATTTGGGAGCTGAGAAAACTGCCTAAACTCCTCGAAGTAATGAGCAATGCAACTTTTTCTGCTCTCGAATTAGTGACTGATGAACTGAATGCCATGAGAACTGTGGTGCTTCAAAACCGCATAGCTCTTGACTCCACCCTAGTGGCAAGAGGTGGTATGTGCGCTTTAATCCAAGAAGAATGCTGTTCGTATATTCCTAACAACCAGCACGAGATAGACAACCACCTTGAAGTAATTCAGCAAGTGTCGACCATGACCAAACCAGGCCCAAACCCACTGACGGACTTTTTCCAGAAATGGTTTTGGGGGTGGGGTTCCATCCTAATGAACATCATGATTGCTATTTGTGTAGGAATGCTCCTGTTGGGAGTATGTGTTTGTTGTGGCATCCCCTGCATGAAAAGATTGATCAAAGATTTTATAGGTTTGTTGGTTTCTGAAACCTTATATCAAGGTACTGAGCTTGATGAACTATTGAAGATTGACATACTTTCATAAGTTAAACTGAATGACTTTATTAACTGCAAATCCAAAATGGAAGAGGTTAGGAAAAGAAACAAATCATTTATGCTTTCGAAAGTAGAATAAAAGTATTAATAGGGGGGAAATGTTAGAAAAATATGGATTCATATGTGTGCATTAGTGCCTTATTAGAAGCCCCAAAGGGTTAATACATTTATTCTGCTTTATGCTGAACAAATCCATATTAATGGCAAATGCTTTCTGACCTTGTATTTTGTCAGCGCAGCTAAAATCTTGTTTATGTCTTAGGAAATGTATTGAGAAGCAGATGTTTTTCTGCTTGATTAGGAAAATAATGAATAGAACAATACTGCTTTCTATAATGTTATTAAACTTAGACAATTAGCCCTGTCTGTGTTATGAGAACATAACCAGCTGCAGGAAGGATAGATAAAGCGGAACAAAGACCGCTTGAAGAATATGAACTATAATCTGTGATTGCTTTGTGCTCAAATGAGTAGAGTACCTTGAAATGTAACACAGCACTGTAGAAATAATTGCAACTAGCTGCCAGTCTCCAAGGCCATGTTATTTTTCCAAAGTTTTCTCATGAATCTAGAAATGTTATATCATATCATCAGAAAATCATGAGCAACATCTGTTGTAAAAAACAATATTGTAAACTTGTGATTAACTACGTCAGCTTCAGTAGGCAATGTCTTGTAAGAATAGTATAAGAATGGCTTCACTTCCTGATTTTAGTTAGACAAACTCTGTATTTTTGCATGCATGTTTTTGTCTCCTTGCTGCAAGAATTAAAGTGCCTTAACCTGAACCTTACGTGTATTGGTCTTTGAAGTTTATTCCTTTGACAGTAGCATTACTTATACTAGCTACAGGTACTTTTCAGATACCCACAGGGAACACAATGGGGATGTCACAGGCTTCTGCTTCAAGAATATTCCACTAATTTCTCAATGTAATACTGCAACATGTGGGGGAGTAGAGCTGGTTTATGCATACCCTGATGAGACAGCTACACTATGCAAAATTTCTATGCTATTGCACATTTTCATGAAGTACTGGGTGCCATAGGCTGCACCCATATTGAAATAAAAGCAACCACCTGGTTAACTGGGAAGGAAGTACATAAACAGGAAAGGGTGTCACATCAACTGTCAAGTGGGCTATAATGCACAAGTTATCATCTATAATGTGTGTATAGGCAACCCTATCAGTTTTCAGGACTCCAACATATAGCACACCTGTGATCCATATCTAAGGTTTTCAAGGGGTGAGTTTCCACAAGAACACCTAGTGGTGGATGCCAGATATGCACTGTAACCTTGGTTCATGGCTCCCATGAGAAACCCGCAAAACCCTACTGAACAAGGTTAGCACAAAGTACATGCACAGGCTAAAAATATCTTCAAGTGTGTATTTGGCCTGGTCAAATCACAATTCAGATAACTAAATACATCTGGAGGTGTCCTACAGTATGACCCTGCTACCCCTGCCAAAATACTGTCTGTCTGTACAATCTTACTTAACAACATACTCGTGAAACTTGTATCAGGGTGCCCCAGTTTTCAGCACTACTGACAGGGCCAGCAGTCAAAGATAAGGTGGCAGATAAGCAATCTGCAGCTGGTGATGATCATGGTAGTTGGATGTGTGCACAATATGCAATGGAACTGGTTAAGAGGAAGTGAATAGACACACACTCACCATGTAATTAAATAGAAAAGGAGCTAACACACACACACACACACACACACACACACACACACACACACACACACACACACACATAAAGACAATTATACAATGACTGGCCCCATACATTCAAAAACGAGCATGCTGATTGGCCAGCCCAAGCAACGTGCCTGTTGTAAATCCAAGAATATACTAATGGAAAAAGGTCTGGTCTCCCAAACTTTTTCCATTAGTATACTCCCTGATTTTTTTTCTTGTCCAGAGGTAGCAATGGAGAAAAGAAGATCTCAGTTGCTTTAATCTCGCTATGTTAAACGAGTTTATCATAGCGAGATAGCCTAAAAAAGCAACAGAGATCTTACTTTCTCCATTGCTACCTCTGCACAGCACTGATGTACTGCATAAGCATGAGAACACAACCCTTACGCATGCGCAGTACATCAGAAATGCCCCAGGATACCTGCAGAAGGGTAGCACAGAGTCATTATACAATGGCATTATTTAAGAAAAGTAATTTTTTTTCTTAAATAATGTCATTGTATAATGCCAATAACCCACGGCTGGGTGTGGGCAATGCTGGATTTACCCATGTTGCCTTTCTTTGGTCACTCAGGCTTCACCCTCGTGACCAAACCACACCAACTGTGGGTAAATCCAGCATTACCCACACCTGTCCGTGGGTTATTGCTTAAATAACCTATGCCCATACAATGGTCATTAAACCTCAATGCCAGATTCTCTAGACAGAACTGAAATTGATAGAGGTATGATAAGCATAAAGCATGAGATGGCAACTTAAATTAAACCTTATAACTATATATATATATATATATATATATATATATATATATATATATATATATATATACATATATATGGCATATCTGCAGCATCACTTGTGGACACCCTTTGGCTATCTTCTACCTGTGCCCCAATGTCCATGACAGTACTGAGTAAATCCTCTGAGCTGCCCCTATCTATTACAGTCAACAGAAATGCCTCCATCTTAGTGAGTGGTGGTACAGTAGCAGGCCTACCCATTTGTTCTTTATTACTGTGCCACAGCCTTGGCTCAATTGAAAACATTCTTTATCATATCACTAGCCTATGTCTTACACCCTTGTAGTCATAGCCATTGACATCCACAGCATAAACACAATCAACCACCTGCATCCAGACACAGTCAAGAAAGGGCTTGTCAGCAGAGGGAAGATCTAATTCATGTCCCATGAAGCCAGACAGCCTGGAAAATAACCTCATTCACAGCTTTTCAGAATAGAGGTTTGCATGGGACTGATGCCTTCTTTGCTGGTTTATGTGCTACATCACCATAATGGAGTATAAAAGAAATATATCCGATACAACACAACAGTGGGTGGGGGATTAAAATCTGAGCTAATAGTGGGCAGCAAAGAAAACATTATGCAGGCATTGGCTTTTAAAATGACAATGAAATATGTAAATAAATAAAAAATATTTATGTAAGACCTGTACAATCCCCTAAATCCCCCATCCTAATGGCATTAACGAGTACAAAACTGAGCAAAAGCCAGTGTTAGGGATATTGAACAGCATTAGTAGTGAACAATTTCTTAATGTAAATTTAATCAATATCGGCTTCACAAATCAGACATATCTTAGGATGTTGCCCAAAACTGAAATAACACCTGTCATATGTTCATTACAAACACAACTTTACAAAGTGTAATCACCATTCATTGCAAATAGCACATCCTAAAATAAATCTATAAGTAACAGCTGTATAGAACATAACATAATATAACTTTAGACTGTGAGAGTTCCCCAAAAAGTCCCAAAACGTATAATAAAGGTAACAGTTCTTTCCTAGCATGATGTAAGTTCCATAGCACCAGATTCTGCTTACGTTATGTAGCTCAACCACTCTGAGCATGTCAAATATGTAAATAAGGTGTCAAACCCATTATTGTTCCTGAATCACTCAATCAGCTTGAGATGCTGGACAGATAAACATGATGTTAGGATCTATCACAAAAACACCAAATCTTCCAACAAAGTAAAAAACAATGAAATAAAAATAAAAAAAGTCCCAACACAAACGTGGTTTCACCGATTTAATAGCACAAAACACTAAGATCCCAATGACTGAGCGCTTTCACCATAAGAATGGCTTCATCAGAGTAATGTTGGTTAGTACAAACAACATTTAAATACCCCATCCCCTAACTGCTGACCAACCACATTGAATGACATCATCGCAAAAACAAAAAAAAAAAAACAGTTGATTATTCATGAAATGTAAAAACATAATTGAACCATTCTACAAGATAAAAATGCACTTGTACAATATGCTTAAAGATATGAAATGTTGTGATGCTGATATACGTTGTTAAACATATAAAAAAATAAATTTTATTTAATCACATTTGCTTTAGCCTTAAGTGTAGGAAAAATAGCAATAATGTCATTGAGGCCAGGTGAATGCATAGTGTTTAGCCTAAGTTGCCACATGGTCTTCAAATTTTCCACCTTTAGTTTCAAGTCACCTCCTCTTTCACTACTTTTCACCTTGTCAATGACAGAGAAAATAAACTTTTTAAAATTAGTACAACATGTACTATGTCTATAGAGTGCATTGTGAGCATCTTTATTTCTGACGGCCCTTACATGTTCAGTAATCCTTTCCTTAAGTCTTCGTACAGTTTTGCCCACATAAAAACTGGTGCAGCTGATACAGGTGGCAACATAAACTAACATGTTAGTGTTACAGCTGCACCTTCCTGGGCAGCTCAAAGAATGGCTGTAACCAGGTATGGACACATATGGGCCATCATTGATGTACTTACAGGTCCCACATTTGTACATTCTAAATATAAAAGACTTGAAACTATAATTCTCCATAATGTCCTTAACATTTCTCCCACGACTGTAAACTATCCTAGGTCTCGGGCCAAGAATTTCCTTAGTTGCATCCTTAAGACCAAAGTGCCATGCATAGTTAATGGATGAAACAATATCTTGGAAGAGGTGATTATATCTAAGGACCATTGTAGATGAACCATCAGACTGTTGTTGGGGAGGCTTTACTGGTAACCCAGCACAAAGTATAGGTTGGTAAAGAGTATCTTTCTTCTTTAAAACCTCATGTTTGACCATCAAAATTAATTTTAAGGGTTATTCTCTTTCTAAAAACACTCCTACAAGTTGAAACAACTCACATTTAAAAGTATCAGAGTTGCTTACCAATTTCAACAGTCTGATCATCTGCCCCTTGATGATTCCGTTCTTCTTTTGATAAGGGTGACAACTACTAAAATCGAGCATGGAATTCAAAAACGTTTCCTTCCTATGGATAACACTTTCAAGAATCCCCTCATCAAAATTCAAATGGATATCTAAATAATTTATCTCACACGCATGCCAAAAGTTGGTGAACCTGAAAAAAGTGGTGTTATTTAAAAATTCAAGGAACCCAATGGCCCCCTGTTCAGTCCCTTTCCATGTAGAATCAGAATATCTTCCAAGAATCTGTTATATAACAGGATCTTGGACATAAATCGAGATGTGAAGATATAATTTACTTCCCAGTATAGAAGTACCAAGTTGGCAAACACGGGAGCCACTCCTGCAATTTGTTGGTAAATTTCCCCTTTGAAGAGCAAAAAATTATTCTTAAGGAACAATTCTATTAGAGCAACCAAAAAGTTAATCCTGTTCTTATTGCAAGTTTTGCTGTTGACTACACTTTCTCTAAAGAAATCAAGGCCCTCCTCATGGGCTATGGTGGTAAATACATTTTTCACATCTATGGTCAGAAACGTGAAGGGCTCAGATAAATCAACACCCCTAAGTCTTTCTTAACAATGCCATGAGTCCCTTAAAATATGTTCAAATCCCCCCAAAACTATTTTGGTAAAGGAATCCACAAAAGCTGCCAATGGCTCAGTTTTAGATCCCTTAGCAGCCACAATGGCTCTAAAAGGGGGTTAGAAATAGACTTGTGTGTCTTCGGTATGCCGAAAATTACCAGAATAACAGGATGTGGAACCGACAGATACTTGTGTTCTTCCTCATCTAACATACCCTGAAATAGTGCATCGAACAAAAATAAATCAATTTTTGAATAGGTCCTGTTAACCTCATTGATACTGGCCCGCATATAAGTAGACTGGTCATTTAAAATTTCAGACATCCTGAAGGCATAGTCATACTGTGACATAATGACCATGCCCCCACCTTTGTCAGGTTTCATCAAATGTAACTCATGATTGTTGGCTAAACTAAATAGTATCTTTCTCTCCGCAGTGGCCAAGTTGTCTTAAACCATTTTGTTTTTGTTAGAATTCAAAATCCTTCTCATTTCGGCTTCACAGACCCTCTCAAAAACTAATAGGTCTACATTTGGAGGTGCTATGAATAAGCTACTTCTGTGCAATGAAACTTTGTCATTGCTTAAAGAATTACCATTAAAAATAATTTTAAATCAGCAATATCCAAGGAAAACTCAGAAACAAAAGTTGTACCCTTGCTCAGTAAGCTGTGATGAACATTGTTAATAGTCATTGTAGTATAATTATAGCTAGTAAAGTTGTCTTTCTTAAATATATCACAATGTGAGGGTTCAACTGGTACATCACAATCAACAAAGGACTCATAGTCATCCAGTACTTTATCTGAGTATAAACTCCCACTGTCACATGATACACTTAATTGGGCCCTCGGTCCCTGTTGTTCTTGTAGTGGTAACTCTTGTTGTAATAGTTCCCATTGTTGTGTAACCTGCTGTTGTTGTATTGACCCCCATTCCCTCTGTTCCTCAACCTCTCGGACCTTCTTGGCCCATCGTTCTCCTCCAAAAAATGCTTGTTGTTTAATTCAGACACCTCAATATTGTCAACTGACCATGTCTGAATCGGACCCACAGAGAAACCCACACCCCTCTTAGGGTCCTTTGCACCAAAAGGGTATGCACAATCATTTTTTTAGTTTACAGTTGAGGGAGAAATGTTAAGGACATTATGGAGAATTCTAGTTGCAAGTCTTTTATATCTAGAATGTACAAATGTGGGACCTGTAGGGTATGTAAGTACATCAATGATGGCCCATATGTGTCCATACCTGGTTACAGCCATTCTTTGAGCTGTCCAGGAAGGTGCAGCTGTAACACTAACATGTGAGTATATGTTGCCACCTGTATCAGCTACACCAGTTTTTATGTTGGCAAAACTGTACGAAGACTTAAGGAAAGGATTACTGAACATGTTAGGGCCATCAGAAATAAAGATGCTCACAATGCACTCTATAGACATAGTACATGTTGTACTAATTTTAAAAAGTTTATTTTCTTTGTCATTGACAAGGTGAAAAGTAGTGAAAGAGGAGGTGATTTGAAACTAAAGGTGGAAAATTTGGAGACCATGTGGCAACTTAGACTAAATGCTATGCATCCACCTGGCCTCAATAACAGTATTGCTATTCTTCCTACACTTAAGGCTAAAGCAAATGTGATTAAATAAAATTTCTTTTTTTATATGTTTAACAACATATATCAGCATCACAACATTTTATATCTTTAAGCATACTGTCCAAGTGCATTTTTATCTTGTATCGTGATTCAATTATGTTTTCATATTTCATGTATAATCAACTGTTTTTTTTTTTTTTTTTAATTTTGCGATGATGTCATTCAATGTGGTTAGTCAGCAGTTAGGGGATGGGGTATTTAAATGTTGTTTGTACTAACTAACGTTACTCTAATGAAGCCATTCTTATGGTGAAAGTGCTCAGTCATTGGGATCTTTGTGTTTTGTGCTATTAAATCGGTGAAACCACGTTTGTGTTGGGACTTTTTTTATTTTTATTTCATGATGTTAGGATCTACATGATGTCACGTACATGCCTGAGCAGTACAAGAGGGACTATTCAGAACTTTGGATAGGTAATGCCTTGCAAATGTGACTCATTAGCAGTTGTGCATGTTCAATTGTTTATCTTTCCTGATAATAGGGAATACACACAGAAGGTGTATCAGAGAAATTAGAACTTGCAGAGGGTGTGTCATATCAACAATTACTGGACTATGAGTCAGAATTAATAGAACGGAAGAAAAACAAGCTACATAGGGACTTGCGTGATTACGAAAACAAGAGGGCGTTCCTATTCAACACCAAAGTGAACCGGAAGCGAGTACAATTTGAACGAGCTGAGCATAATGGCGTGGTAGGAGGAAAAGGACAAGCTTCAGCAGAAAGTGGCTTATCACACACGGAAGACGACTCAGATGCCGAATTATTTCCAGCACTCCCCAATCCAGGAAATAGCAAGGGAATGGAATGTTTTCAAAATGATCGTTCCAGTCGCAAGCGGAGTTGGAATGGACAGGGACAGCATAGGGGAGGGTTTGGGAATCAGCGGTTTCACAAAAGGGGTAAATGGTACTGATTTTAACAACGATATGGATTGTCCATTGAACTGTGAGTATATAGTTAATTTGTCAGGAATTGAACTAACAGAGAATGATAGAAATGTATTAAATAAAGGGCTAAAATTTATTCCAACTGTTTTACCCAGAATTCATATGTTAAAGGCTGATGTTTATAAATTTGCTAGAAAGTTACATCTTATGGATTTTTTTAAAAATAATAAGGTTGTAAATGTTGAAAGTGAAGGAAATGAATTTATTGAGTTAACTAGTACAGAAGATGAGTTTTTTTCTTGCGACTCTGAATTAGATATCAGAGAATGTAATGAATTGGACACTAGCAAAATTAAGGTAAAAAGTTCTTTTACACCTCCATATCGCAATGATAATATCAAATATTTATATAAATCATTATTGCATAATTTAGAAGCAGATTTTTATTATTTTAAGCAGTATCAAACACAAATCAATTATAATTTACATAAAGACGAATGGAATAGTTTAATAAACTTGGGGCAAAATGATAATATTGTATTTAAACCCTCGGACAAAGGGGGAAAATTAGTAATATTAAATGTCATCCAATACTTGGATATGTGTTATGCACATTTAAAGAAAAATTAAGTATATGAGAAAATCAAAATATCTGAATATGTGGATGCACAGAGGAAATATGAGTATATTATAGACAAAGGTTATAGACTAAGACATTTTTCTTATAAAGATGTAAAAGAAAAATTTAATATAAATAAACCTAGAATGCCATGTTTTTATTGTTTACCCAAGTTACATAAAAATGAGTTTCCCCCACCGGGACGTCCCATAGTTTCAGCTACTGATAGTTTCTTACATAAAATGTCTATTTTTTTACATACATATTTAGTATCGTATGTATATAGACTGCCTTCATATGTAAAGGATGTATTTTCTTTAATTAATTGTATAAAAACTATAAGATGGGAAGAAAGTATGTATTTTGTGGTGATAGATGTTGTGAGCTTATATACAAGTATAAAACATGAGGATGGATTGTTGGCTGTCAAGCAATGTATAGGTGATACAGCTGTTGCTGATTATGTATTAGAATTGCTACAAATGTGTTTAAACAATAATATATTTGAGTTTAACGGAGATATCTATAGACAAAGGCAAGGTACAGCTATGGGGGCTGCCTTTGCTCCCAGTTATGCCAATATTTTTATGGGTATATTTGAGAATAAATATATATATACCAATTCCTTCTATAAAAAATATGTCTATGGATATTTCCGTTATATTGATGATTTGTTGTTTGTATGTAGGGGAGGAAAAGACAGTGTTCATCAGTTTTTGATGGAGATTGAGAATAACAACATGAATATAAAATTCGATGGATTACAAATGGGTAATACGGTACAATATTTGGATATTACTTTAAAAGGACATAATAATTTATTGATAGAATATCAAATACATAGGAAGTTTCAGGGTTCAGGTTCGGTGTTGTATGGCACTAGCCATCATCCACCACATGTAATTAAATCTATTCCTTATACTGAATTCAATAGAGTAAAGCAACTATGTAATAACCCTAATAGTAGGGAGAAAGAATATCTATCAAGTTATAATAAATTTAAGAATAGAGGATATCCTGAGAGTGAATTAAAGTATAGTCTTAAAAAAATCAAAAATAATTGTAAAAATGGTAGTAGGTGTAGTAACTACAATAAGAAAGAAGTAAAAGATATAGTTTATTTTGTTTCAACATACTCTGTACTGTCTGAACAAGTTAAGACACGAGTAATGTTCAGCTGGAATGTTCTTAAAAAGGAATTAGATTTTTTGAATAATAATGGGCTTAGTTTCTCTTATAATAGAGGAAGGAATGTTCAGGATTTTATAGTACATAGTCAATTTAAAACACCAAGGATGTTAATGTACAAACAGGTGAAACATCAAGGTACTAGTAAATGTGGAAAGTGTACCATATGTAAGTATATAGTTCCACAGTTTAAAACTTTGAATGGAATGGCTTTTGAAACTAAAGGAACTTTTAATTGTAAATCAGAACAGGTTATTTATGGTATAGAATGCCCTTGTGGCAAATTCTACATTGGAGAAACTAAAAGAACGTTGTGTTGTAGGTTAAAAGAACACGTCAGAGATATTAAAAATCAGAAAGAAAGCAGCCCTTTGGCAGTACATTTTTATAAGTATCATAATAGTAAACCTGACAATTTAAAAGCAACAGTGTTGGATAAAGTTAATAATGAGGCATATTGTAGTGAACAGCAAGTAAAACAATTATTAAGGAGAAAGGAACTATGTCTTATATTAAAATTTAACACTTTAAGTCCAAATGGACTGAATCATGACTGTTCTTGGAAAAGTTTGGAATAAGTTTAGGAAAAATGAATTTTCCTTTTTTATAGGTGTTTTTCTAAACATATTTTTATTGTGTGTAGTTTGTCTTCTTAAATTCTTAATTGGTAATCAATTGAGAGCAATTACTTGATTGTTAGTAGAGGTGTGTCTTTTTGAAATGTATTTAAAGTGAGTATTCAGTGTTGTGGAATTTTTACTCTGTAAAGGCAAGTGTGCCGAGGCGCTAGAGAAAATTATTGTGGAGAAGAAGTTATTGTGCTTTTTACCTCGAGTGGATTAAATTATTATCCAGAAGTGCAGTGGAGTTTTTCTTTCGTGGTATATTGATCGTATTTCCAATTTCCTTTGGTGGTTTTTGCAATATTTTACTTACTGACTATGTATTATATACAGTTATTGACTTAGGATAGAACCTTTATACACCATTTAGTAAAGTATTGTAAGAAGATAATGATCCTGCGAGGATAAAGTGGCTGTACATCACATCAAATATATACAACATAGGTATACAGAAATAAGTCATCTCATTAAAATATAATGCAACCATGATTCAAAGAGATCACAGGGAAGTAATGCACACACACAAAAGGAAATGCCACACTCTTGTCTTGCAGGCATTTATTTATACTTCCACATGCTTCACTATCATTCTGCAAGGATTGCACTCAGCAAGATTTCTACTGTGAAAGGATGAATGACAAGTGACATGGGTATATGGCTCTTTAAATGCACAGAGCCACATGTACAAAGCTCCACTTTCTATATATTACCATGCTAATGTTGAAGTGGCAAACACTATGTCTGGCTCCTGGGTTCACTTGGAGGGAGTATTGCATCTCTGTAAAAGTAGGAATCCTCACTGGCAACAGTTTATGTGTATAAGCCCACCGAGCTGAGCAATCATCCAACTGATTTATAAGTGTTTTTATTATTTGTATTTATTTTTTGGTGTCATGCCTTGCACACACATGGCATTGTGTGTTGTTCACTGTCTGCAATAGCTTTCACTGAATGTCAATCCACTGACAGTTAATACACACAAAAAAGAATTTCATGTTTCCTTTTATCATGGGTTTGAGTTCTAGTTGCTATCACTTAGAGTTTTTGCAGTTTATGTATCACCAAGCCATTATGTTCTACTTAAAGTATACTTACATAAACACAATACTGTATGACAACATAACAAAATCAGTGAGATTGTGACATCATATTTGCTGGTGACAATGCTTTAGTAATGAGTGACATCAACCATCACATTAAAAATGATCAGAGCTGACAATATATAATTTCCAACTTTAACAGAGATACCATCATTAAACAGAAGTTGATGGAGTTGCTGCAGAACAGTTGTACGTGCACTGATTAATACAGATGGCCAAGTTGTAATGCCATATTTCTCACCTAAAGTGGACATTTAAAGAATCATACCCAGATTTCATTCCATTCCATTTGTGTGCTTTGTACAGCACAAATGCAGTTGAGTAGCTTGTGCGCAAAAGCTGGTCCATGTGAGATCTAAATTAGGCACCGATTCTTGCAATTTTTCTAGATGTGCTTGTGAAGACATGACAGGTAGTGGTAGCAGTAAAGGTATTGCTCATTTTAGAGCGCAAAGATGGTGTCAGGAGGAGTTGAACATCTTTATTTGATTCCTTGTAAAGCATTATAGCTGAAGGCTGCTACAGGAAGACTATACTGGGTCCCAGTGCAAGGCTAGAGTTTGAAATAGCTTGGCCAGGGCTCTCACCAGTGCAAATGGCATCCCATACAATGTTGACTAAAGATGTTACCATTACAGTGACTTGAAAAGGGCAAGCAGGACCTCCTCCACCAATGGCAGGCAATTTTCAGAACCAATGACCCACCCGAGTTGTGTAAGTATACTGGCCCTTTACCAGCCATTACAATTCCATGGCTTACCAACCAAAAAACGTGTTCATAGATTTTTTTTTCCTCTCTTCTGAATAGTTTCTGAAAGAATACAAGGGAACAGGGAAGCACATCTGGAGAGACTGCAATGCCTTTGAAAGTTGCTGAATAAGTATGGCTCAGCTATGAATTAGAGCTATTTAATAATAGGTCTGAATCTGAAATCACTTTATCAATTCCGAAAACATCCTTCTATAATTGCTTGACAGTCACTAATATGTAGACATACTTTATATATAACAAACATGCATGCCAGCTCAGATATCTCTTCAACACTGCAATATTGAATGCATCAGTCAGCATAACTGTGTGTGAGTTCAAATCTAAGCAGCAGCAATTAGTGTATATTACCTAAAAGTTTATTATTCAGAATCAGTAAGTTATTATAACTTTGCAAGCATTTCAGATGGACATTTTATGAGTTAGAATGCTTAAAGCATAAAGGCAATAGTCGCACTCTTTCCTTAATGTGTATAATATCAATGACATGGATTTGTATTGTTTAACACACATGTATGGCTTTTCCGTCATATGTGGGTGTGACAAATCTTAATTTATTTATATGGCAATATGGATGGAATGTGATATATTAAAATTACATGGCATTTATTATATTTTCTGTGTCATCTCTCCCCTCAGCCTATTTCTCTATTTTTTCTTTTTCTAATAATTTATGGACAATAATTCCTGCTGCAGCATGAAAGCTCACCATCATGGGGAGTTAGGAGAGCCATGGGGACTCAACCACTGTCCATCCATAGGTGGCTGCAGCAACAACACCATAGGTGGCACAGACATCAGTACTTCTGGGTCACAACCTGCCAGCATTGCCGCTACAACTCCTGTACTATCTGCTCCAAATGAATCAGGTACTGGTGCACTGGTACCCACCAGAAGTAGTGCCAGCAGAAGTGATGAATACATCACTCATCAGGAGCTGACATGGTTGGTGGAGGAAACAATGGAGATGGACTCTGGTGCCTGCATTGTCTTCTTGCATTGAATAGCCAAATGAAGGCCCCATCAGGCACTGTCCAATGTGTCTGAGATAGGAGACAATGATCATAGTTCAGAGGATGAGGACTATATTCTCAATGTACTCATGCTAGATGAAGATACACCGCTGAAGTCCCATTCCTTTCCCCAGTCATGGTGCCCCCCCAACCTTTTGTCCATCACCATCCTTGTCTTTATTGTATACTCTGTATGTCTGCACCTCCTATCTAACCTACCCTACCTATCTATCGCTGTTATTCCTAACTTCCTTTCCCAACATTCCTTTTTCTTCAAAAAAATTGGCACCCATTCCACGAAAATGTGCCCCATACATAGGTCTCTACTTCACTTATGTGTGTATGGTATACTTGATTTGGTCTAACTAGCCACACAATATTATTACATTGTTATCATACACCCGTGATAGGGTGACCATCCAAATTTCCAAATTATCTGTAGAAGTGCACTGATAGCTTGTGAATAAGTAGATAGCTATGGTGTCCTGCTCTCTTTTTGCCTCCAGTTTTTACCACTGTCCTATCAACCCCTTTTTCCACCTTAAATCTGGTCAAAATAGATTCACACACCACACATATGGCCAGATATGACCCATAAACCAAATATCCTATTTCTGTCTTCAGCATTTCAAAGATGCTTTGCACCAAAGTAGTGGCAAATGACAGTTGACGTCCTGTCCCAAAAACCTTAAGATTTTACCTTCATCTGCAGTAATGTGGGTCTCATCATGTAACTGTGCTTAGCCCTGCTATGTGACAGAAGGGTAGACTGATAGCAGCATGAGGAGATAGTTATTCTTCAATTTTAACAGTTAAGAATTGTATATGAACCGTATGGGATGTTTTAATTCTCATTACTGTAATAAAGTGTGATGCACACATTCTGCCTTGCTTCATATTGTTCTCATAGTCCATTGAAATGTGTGAGTTTTAATACCTGCAAATATGACTTGCTGCATGGTATGCTTAGCTAATGCTCAGGTCAAGAGGCTGCTAATGGAGATAGGCATGTGTTCAAATCAAGCAGTATGTCAACCATCACTTAAGGTTATTTTTCTCATAGCATTGTCTCTTGTGAAGTAATGGATGGATATGTTATTTCCCCATAGGTATCTTTCGTATTTCTTTATATAGTCTGCCAGTATCCCACCTCTGCTCACACCTTTCCAACTCTAAGTGCAAGGCACCTGGACAAGGCCAAAAGTAAGACAAAGGCTCATCAACTAGTGACCGGTTACCATCCTTGCTCCCGTACACTTATGAAGTTGTTACAATATAATTTTAGTATTAGTATGCAATTTATGAAGGATATGAAGTCTGCAGATGTAAGTCATTATGTTGTAACTTTATAATTCAGTGATATGCTAGGAAAACACAAATTGTATGAGGGACCCAACAATGGGACTTTAACATCTGGACATCCTGCAAATATCTGGGTAGTGAAGAGATATGTACCTGCATTATCCATATTATGAACACTTCACTGTAATGATCATGACATATGATTAAATGATGACACAGAAAACATTAACACAACACTCACAAGTTCTGAAATGGCTCAGAATTAGATATGTCTTTATGACAAGCAGTTGCTCAAATCCAGCAATGACTAGCATGAGTATGGGTATGTGTGACTATAGTGCTAGATACGTTTGCTTATCTGACAGATCTTGTATGTACACTTCTCCTAGGTGGAAATGCTTAGACAAGAAGAGGTCTCCCGTAACTCATGCATTCACTTTTCAGCCATGCATTTGCCTTTCTACACAATGATGAGGTAATCCTTTCAAATATGTCCTACCTCACAATTATAGCAAGACATTTTCTGTGGTGTTAGCTAAGCCATGGTGGTACAGCAGTAGCATTGTTGCCTCACAGCAAGAGGTTCTCCTGTTTGATTCATGGCTGGAGTGCCTTCTGTGTGGAGTCTGCATGTCCTCCCTGCAGTTGAGTGGCCTCTGAAAGACATGCGTGAATGGGCGTGCCTTCGCTGAAGGTTGGGCGTCGGGCTGGCAATTAGACATCATAAAAAAATCTACTGCCAATCATTAGTGGACCGGAGTTCTGCTGTGGTGACCCCTATCCTGAAAAAGCCAAAAAGACAAACATTTTCTGTGGTGTTAGCAGCTAATACATGTTTCTCTAGATTGTGGACTTACATAAGCATGAGTTCACATCTGCCAATGTATAAGTGTTGTGTGTGTGTGTACAGCAACAGTGACAGACAGGTTTACATTACCTAATAGATGCTGATATGGTTGACTCACACTTGTGTGAACACTGATATGGCTAAAGGATTTTAATCCCTCAAAATACATTTTAGTGCACACATGGATAGAAGCAGTTAATACACAGCTCTTTAGAGTGCAGTCGTAAATAGGTGGTAGTTCAAAATCGTATGTCCTCACCTACTGTGATTGTATAATTGATTATCTGAACTGCATGGCAATGGGTTTATCAAACCATGTGATGTGGATAAATCAAAGTAGAGTGACCCAGTTACATGACTACATTTTTAATAACTCAAACACATTTTATGGGAGTCATTTGGCTTCAAACACACAATTGAAGTTATCCATTTAAGGGTGTGCTTTATGAGCACTCTAATTATGATCTCCTATGTGGCATCAGTAGTTAATATGCAGTTTTCTAGATTATGGATCTGGATAAATAGACAGTGGCCCAAATTTTGCAATGTACTTGTGGAAACACACTAATGACAGACAGGACTGGCTTACACAACATATGATGACAAGCAAACATACGTATACACTGAAACAGACTGCTGCTGTAATCCCTTCAATTGTGTGTTTCATGAGACTTCAGATACAGGTCTGCCTGTATGTGGTGTCAGTGGTTGTGATGGAGCTCTATGAACTAGAAACACAGGTAGGCAGGTATCAAGTCTGTCAAGATGTTGCTACTGAGTATGTAAAGGACTGGTAACACTCAAGATTTCTTTCTGAAAAGCATTTGCTGATTACAAGTTTACTTACTGTACATTTTTAGAGTTGGGGAGAGACAGGACAAATTTTCTTATCCTTTTAATGTAATCCTTATACTTGCCATTACAATGGTTAGATTATCTCTTCAAGTACTTGTGATGCCCCCGCTCTGTGCCAGTAATCAAGGACCCTGAATCCTCATCACTGACACTGGAGAGAGACGTTCACTTGGAAGAGAAATAGATACATAAAGTATTTCCAGATGCAGCTCTCTGCACCAAGCACAATTTCCCTTAAGACCACACAGGGAACACACTCAGTCCAGTGGCTGGGTTTCCCTCTCTCTTTCTCTCTAGGCCCCCAGTAAGACTTCCCACTGGCACAGCTATAGTGCTGAGTCCTCAGCCAAGTGTTCCAAGCCAAGTCCTCCACCACCCTCTCTGTGAAAGCAGTGCTTTGTGTCCCTGTTCTAAGTTGCTGAGACACACACACACACACACACACACACACACACACACACACACACACACACACACACACACACACACACACACACACACTTTGAGATTTGATTTTCACACACACACACACACACACACACACACACACACACACACACACACACACACACACACACACGCACATCTGGGAAAAGCTGGCAATGATTTACTAGATCTGCTACCTTTGCCCAGACTATAATGTAGGTACTGCCATCAGAACACTCCAAAGCCAGCTACTCTAAGGATCTTACAAGGGTATGCAATTATACTGAGTAAAAGTAATACTAATAGAAATGGTAGTGTTTGACCAATGCAGCAAGGCTTTCAGGAGTGGCCACAGTGTCGCCAAATAATATAAGTACTCTTAAAGGTTAACATATTCTCTAAAAGACCAGCCACAATGAACATTTTGCATATATTTAATAATAAATAATAAAAGAACATGACAATACTGAATATCTATTTACAATAAACATCAGAGTTTAAGCCACAGGAAATATTAAAAATAACACAGATGGATAGATTCTCACAGATACAGAAAATCAGTGCTTAACTAATCTCACTATATTTTCCTGACTGATCTAAAGAATTACTATTCTCTGGTTACTTACTAAAGCAAGGCAAGATGAAGTGGGTGAGGGAGCCTTCTTTGTCAGGTTTTAATAATAGGCTGCCCTGAAATGTCTGTCTCACCTATTATTAAAACATCATTTCAGTGCTGGATTACGGAATGGCATCACATACATCAGGTCATCTGACTTCTGGTTCCCATACTACCCCCTTTACTAGAATCTGAGCCAGAATCTAGCACCTAGGTGTCATAATACACACACACAGAGCTTTGCTTAGATATGTTACAGCATCTGGAAGCTAAAAAAAATTTCAAAACGTCCACCCTTCCAGGGTAGCAATTAGTTCACCCCTAAGGAAAATGCGGTAGAATTTCTAGTCCTGGCAGAATTCAGAACTGTATGATACAATCTTTATTGCCTAAACCAGGTGATTTAATTTCAGACTATTTTTCAAAGTTAGCTGCACTGAGATTAACATCTTCTCTTCCAGTATCCTCTGTTACAATATATTCATCTCAACAATTACAATACAGTCTGACATACAGGTGTATTTCTTCTCTGTCCAGCAGGACCCACTGTTGATACATTTTTAACACAAGCAGTTTTACAAATACATTTTCAACACAAGCATCTGCACAAATCAGTTTGATATACAAATGGAATAATTATTTACAAAACTCCAGCTAGATATGCTGGCATATGTTACACATCCACTGCCTGATTCTCTGGGCATAGATTTCGATACCTCACATCATCACAGTATGTGTTGTCTGACATGTGTGATATGAAGTCTTGTGTGGCATCTTCGGTTAGGGTACAGGGCAAGAGAAATTTGAGCTGTATTGTATATATTCTAATCCAGTGGTGTATGTATTTTATTATTTAGTTCACAGTTGTTACAGGCAAGTATGACTTATTCTATAGATCTTGAGGCAAGTCATGCTGCATAGTGATCACAAAGTCACAAAGTGTAATAGAAACTTTGTTATGATAGTTTGTCCTGGTGTTATAATACTTTGTCCTGGTTTTGGAATGAGTAGGTGATGTTCATCTGGGGGTTGCTTTATTTCCTTATGATCATGCCCAGTATAATAATGCAGTCCATTGCACACCAGTTGACACAAAGCCAGGTAAGTAATCAACCCGGTCTGTGACATCAATAAGACTTGTTGTCAGGAAAGATTTATGCCCCAGGGACTCCCCCATCTGTGGAATAGACTCCCTCTCTGCATCAAGCAGAATACATCATTATCCCTGTTCAAGCACAACTTGGATAATTGGATGGGAAACAGAAAATACACCCCTGGAATTCCTCCCGTATCCCTGCTGGACAGAGGCTTTGGTGCTGACTTGTCTAAACATGGGTTAATCTCTTGGCTATGCTTGTAAGGGCCTCAGGGCCAATAGCCTATTTATTTCCTATAATCCTATGATCCTGTTAACTTCTTTTCTTGAAGATCATTCCTCTTACCCCCATTTTCTGATCAGAACTAAAAGCACATTATAAGACTCAAGGAAAGTGCAACTTGTATCACACTATCTCTGGCTATACAACTTAACTGTTCCTACCTTACTTCCCTCTACATAGCTTGCTGTCCAAACTCTTACTTTTCACAGTGATTCTTTTAGCATGCCAACTCTGATATCCACTCTGTATATAATATATGTATATGTTACACTTTGTCACTCACTCTGTATATAATGCCACATATATATTGGCTTTATACCCTCAAGCCAAATCTGATATTCACTTTGTACATAACATATGTATGTATTGCACTTTGTCATTCACTCTGTATACATTGTTATGCATTTATTGTGTTGTACCACTGGGCTGATATTGAAGTGGGTCTAATGGGAACAGTGCTCTATCCTTACTAATGCATTCAGAATAAATAAAAAATAAAATAAAATAAAATAATGACATAGACTAGCTCTAGTGGGTTATACAAAAGGAATATTTCTTAGTCAGGACAGTGATGACTTGCTCCCCTTATCTCTAGGGAGCAAGTCATCACTGTTCTCTCAAAGGCAAAAAAATACAGCCTCCATGAGGCCCAATAACATTCCAGGCTGCATCCTACATGAACTCAGGCTGGAACTTGCAGCACCATTAGGCACCATATTCAACTAATGTCTGAGTACCAGCTTTGTCCCAGCCACGTAGTGGACTTCGCAAAGCACGTGCAGCAGCTGGAGAGACCACAGAGGTCCCTCACCAGGAGAATCCAGGACCTCAAACATCTACCCTACACAGATAGGCTAAAAGTCCTGTCCCTCTACTCAGTTTCATACAGACTCCTCAGAGGTGACCTCTGTCTGGCATACAAAACAATCTCAGACCCCGCCTTGATGGGACTGCTGCATATCTGCAAGTCAAACTCCACTCGAGAAACCCACATGTGTGACCTCAACCTGGTCTGTGACATCAATAGGACTTGTTGGTGGGACAGATTTGTGCCCCAGAGACTCCTCCTCCTATGGAATTGACTCCCTCTCCACATCAAGTAGAGTACCTCATTAACCCTTTTTAAGTGCAATCTGGACAACTGGAAGGAAAACAGAAAATACACCCCTGGGATTCCATCTGTGTCCCTGCTGGACATGGGCATCATGTGTTGACTTGTCAGAAAATGGGCAAAGTTCTTGGCTAGGCTGGTAAAGGCCTCAGGGCCAATAGCCTATTAACTTCCTATGATCCTATGACATCCATCTGAGTAGTAGAAAAAACTGTAGAACTCAAGATAAATTCAGTACCCTTAAGTCATTCCCCCAATGGAGCCCTGGAAGATTGCACTCTTAACTTCCAATGTCTTCGCATTTCCAATAAAAGTTCATATCTCTGGAACCATAAGGGTTACTAAATGATTGCAAATTGGAAATTGTTTAGCACAAACAAATCTTTACAATGGTAATAAAAATCATTAACTTCTAGCTTTTAAAATGGATTTTATAAGTCATGATGAGCACAGAAAATATTAATATTGCTAATGTCTTGTAAACAACTTGTAATATCTCAGGAACCATTCAAGATAGATATCTCTCTATATATTTAAATATTTATATATGTACATATATATATATATATATATATATATATGCGTGTGTGTGTGTATGTGTGTGTGTGTGTGTGTGTGTGTGTGTGTGTGTGTGTGTATATATATATATATATATATATATATATATATATATATATATATATATATATATATATATATATATATATATATATATACATATATATATATATATATATATATATATATATATATATATATATATATATATATATATATATATATATATATATATATATATATATGCCATTGACAATATTTTATTCATACAGCAGTAAGCTTTAAAAATGAGATTATGCAGCTGTTTTGTGTCACTTGTTGCTGAGATAAATATAAACATTTATGGCAACATAAATAAATAAATAGTGTATATAAAACATTTATTATATCTTTAGCTGGACTAGGCAGAGGCCATATATTGGTGCAGTTGTTTAAACCTTCTCTTTTAGATAAAAATTTTCAATACCCTGTGTTTAGCATGATTTTGGAATTATTTATGTATATATGAAAAGGCTCTCTTAGATACTTATAGGTATCAATAGTACAAAACTAAAGAAATGCTTGGAGTTATCCCCAGAGTTTATTGAGTGGTTTAATTTAAAACTTATATTTTATCAATCTTTTGTTGGCCAGGTTAGTCTTACTAGGCTAGTAGCATCTTTTCAGAGGAGACCCTCAAGGTGGTATTTATTCTACTAGGGAAAATTTGACCAAAGTATCAGGTAACTTCTCTTACACTTTTTGGAGCAGATGGGGATGCTATTCATTGTTACACTTCCAATTTCCATTCTCAGCACATAGGTAACTGTGAGAAACTGCAAGGAAAATGAAGGCATCAAATAAGTGTGATGGTGAACAGTAGAAGGAAGAGAAGAGTATGCAAAAGGTAGTGAAATCCAAAAGTCATTTGTCGTCTAAGGAAGATGGAATTGAAGGAGCAGTTGAGTTATCGTGGAAGCAGTAGAAGGGCAAATGAAGGAGTATGGTGAAAAGAAGGTAGTCAAACCTTTACAGGACTCCCAGTACATGTTCCAAAATGATGTAGTTTCTATGTCAATGTCAGAGTGTATAGTTGCAACCTTCCAGTCATGAGTATTGTGGGATGTATATTTAAGGGAAATGGTAAATCAGAGTGAACCAGAAAGTGAAGTAGTAGCACTGTGGGACAATATTATGGACACAATTCAGAAAGAGGAGGTGGGAGAAATTACAGAAAAGAAAAAAAATCATATGCAAGAACAGTGAAAGAATGCAATAAGCAAGTAAGAGACAGAGAATGAGAAAAATATATTGTGAAAAAGAAATTTGTTGTACAGCTTAGCAGTAAGGAAGAAAAGGAACTTGAAAGAAATAAGGTAAGGGGGCACAGTTATTGCAGCTTTGGGAATATCACCTAAAGAGTAAGAGCTTTTATTCATCTTAATAAAGAGACTTACTGTGATATTTTGTTCAAGATGGGAAAATATATGGAATGTTTCTTAGAGAAATTTGAGAAGAAAAGATTGTAGTCTTTAGACCTCTTGTGTAGTGCAGATTTTTAATAGAGAGACAACAAAAAGGATTGCTGTACAATTTTGAACTGAGGTAGAGAAAAAAGAATTGAAAGGCTGCTTAAAAATTGTATGTAAAGAAGTTTCAGACACTATGAAAATATATTTTGATAGAGGTTTATGGACTGGGGGTGGGATTCTGGAGTAATTTTGAAAATGGGAAATTACAAGATTGTACATATTTCAAATGTAATAAATGTTGAAGGTAATAGAAGTTTTGTAAGACAGAGGGGACAGCCAAAGACATTTTCCTGTGGAAAGAGTGATCATTTAGTAAGCAATTGTGATAAAATAAAATGTTTTGTTTGTGGAAAGATGACACACAAAACAAAGAAATGTGATTTGATGTGTAAAAATGTGGGGAAATGGGACGTGATTGGATTAATTGTGATGAACTACAAGTTGAAAAACAGGAATAGATACAAGAATATGTATATGATATGGAAAAAATGTAGAACAAGAAAAGCAAAGTATCACACAGGAAGAGAATGAAAAATGTATAAGGAAAATGAGAATAATGAAGGTGAATAATTAGTACTGGAAACAAGTGAAGAAGAATATATAAATTAGAAAACAATGAAAGAAAAACAGAATTCAATAGAGAGAAGGGTGAAAGACAGAAAAAGAAAATGTAAAAGTGTGATTGTGAAGGAAAATAAAAAAAGATAAGGGGTAAGATGGAAAATATAATAAATTCAAAAAAAATTAAAGGACGGTTAGGTGTTTTGGAATGGTGTATGCTACTTATTATGCATCTAATTGTTCAAGAAGACAAGAAAATTAACAGAAGAAGAAAGGATGCAGATGAAAAAGTTATGAGATAAAAACATTGTGTGGAATATGGGAAAGATACATGTTCGGGGACTGCTGTGTTATGTAATGACACAGTTAAAATTTTAGATTATACTATAATTGAGTTAGGTAGAATAACAGTGCTAGATATATGATATAAGAAAGATGTATATACAATTATTGCAATATATGCATATGTTACTAAAAAAGAAAGAGAGGAATGCTTTAAAAAAATCTTAAATTATGTAGGAGTAAATATTTAAATAATATTAATGGGAGGTTTTAACTGTGATTTAAGGAAAAGAAAGAAAGAAAGAAGGGAATGATGTCAAGAGGGTATATGAAATCATGAAAAGTGGAAAGTTATGTATATGGGGTAATGTAAACTGGACTTATAACATACATGAGATTAAAATAAAGATTTATTATTTTATAATATCTGATAGTTAAAAGAATTATAAAAGAAGGAACAAAGGAAACAGGTTTTTTATCATTTAGTTATATGGGTAGAAGTAAAGGAAACGGAAGAACAAATAAGGTTAGGTAAAGACTGAATGAAATAAATTTAGATGAAAGAGAGAGAAAGTAAATTGACTAATGATGGAAAGATCATGTAGACATGAGATTATTCTATTAAAACTGGACTGACTGGTGGATAAGCTTTAAAGAAAAATACAAAAAAAATGTTTCTTGAAATGTCAAGGGATGAAAAGAAGGAAAGAAAAGCAAAAATCTAAGTTATTAAGCCAGATAGTATTTAGAGAGGCATTAAAAATAACATAAACATTTATGTAAAGGAGAAAGAAATATATGAAATGAACAAAGAGAAGATTAAGAAAATGTTATATACACAAATGTACTTTCTACAAAGGAAAAAGAAGAAGTGACTCCGTATTTGAGTAAAATAGTGACAGAAAATGAGAAGATAAAAAGATATTTGGAAAATAATGAAGGAGAAAGAGTGAATGCACAAGAATATTTTTGAAGTAATAGAACAGTATATAAAGATACATTAAAGAAAAGGGAGATAAAAGAGAGGCAAATATGGAAAGTAAATAAATTAAGTAAAGAAGACAATGAGATTATGAAAAAATATATAAATATAGAAGAGTTCAATGACATTTTAAAATATTTGGGAATGGAGAAAGCTACAGGAATAGGTGGAATTGAGTATCATAAGTATTATAACATGAATGAATGGCAAAACTATATTTATAGAAGTATTGAATGAATGGTTAGAAAAAAGGCTAGATAAAAAAGAACTATGTACTGGGGCCATGAAATTTATATGGAAGCAAGGAATAAAAGAGGATATTAGAAACTGGAGACCAGTAGTATTAGGAAATATGGATTATAAAATATCTATGAGAATAAAAGGGAGAAGATTAGGAAAAGGTGTGGATAGGTTGATGGAGCCTATTTTTTTGTAAAAAAAGGGAAAGGAAGTCAAGATTTATTATGGGTATTAAAGTATGTGATAGATGATATTAGAAATAAAAAGGTGGAAACTAAAGTAATGGTAGGAGACATGAGTAAAGCATTTGATAGAATACAATACAAGAAACTATGGAATATATTAAGAGATTATAATATAAGTGATAAAATAATAAAATTTATAAGATCAGTATATGAGAATAATAATATAAAATATTAAATGGATGATTAAGTGAAGAAAGAAGAATATAGTGTGAGATAAGACAGGGTTGCAAGAAGTATATTATTTGCATTAGTTATGAATATGATTGTAAATTAAATAAATAGAAAAACAAAATGACAAGGTATAGGATGGTAGAGGGAATATATGTCCCAAATATTCTTACTTATGCAGATGATATAGTTTTAGTTACTAAAAATAAGAAGTGGATAAAACAAGGAATTAGAAAATTAAATAAGTATTTAAATATGCTTTACCTATGTATAAATAGAGACAAAAGTAAAATAATTGGATTTTTTTTAGTTAATTAGAAGGTATTCACTTTAAAGACGAAGAGATAGATATCTTGGGAACAATACTTATGATAAACATGAAGGGAAAATTACAATGGGAAAACTTATACAAATATTGAAAGAGATATATATATTTTGGAGAGCATATAGACTGTCACAGAAGAAAAAAGTATATTTAATAAATTCTATTCTTTCAGGTAAAACAGCCCATTTGGCAATCCTATATATATATATATATATATATATATATATATATATATATATATATATATATATATATATATATTCCTATCTAAGTATGAAAAATAATTGTTCTTGATTATATTTTCATTTATATGGGGATCAGGACTAAATCCTGTGCAGAGAGGAATTTTGTATGTCAAGAAAGAAGAAGAAGAAGGACTTGAGTTAATCAGTCCCATAGTCCATGCAGCTACTTTGAATATATATAAAAGGTTAACAGGATTAAAAGAAGAAAATAGAAATATAGTAAATGATATAAGGAAATTCAAATGTTTGGGAAAGATTATGATATGGGAAAAGATTGAAGAATAATGTCAATGATGATATTAAACAATATCAGAATAAGATATTATTCTGGAAACTGAAAATGGAAAATGTAGAAAAAAATCAGAAAAGAATGGTAAACAAATATAATGAGTAAACACTATTACATTTATCCCTGGAGAAATTTAGAAAATGAAAAAAAGAAATGCTATTCAAATAATGTGTATATGAAGTAAAAAGATGTGTGAATGTAAAGATTTCATGTTGAGATTGACAATAGGTAAATTACCTGTTAAAGCAAATATGGCCTACAAAGATATTCAGGAGAGAGTACGTAACTTTTTTGGAGAATCTGAGATAAAAGAACATGTCTTTTTGAATTGTACAATAGTGAGAAACGTATGGGAAAATTTATGTGAAATTAATATATTGGATGATTTTAAAAGGAAAAAGGAAGTGATGGAAATTGATAGAAAATTATTCTACATTTTATGGGTGGTATGGAATGAAAGACTGAATTAAATAAAATATAATAGGAAATGGGTATTATCTGAAATTTTGAAGATGATACATTTTTGGTTGCGAAAAAAGGGTGGGAAGAAATAATTGAAATATATGAAGTTATATTGTGCTGTAATGTAAGATGCAATCAATTATAATGTATATGATGTAAATCCACGGCCACTGCACACCAGAACGCCAGTCAAGCATGTAGCAGCGATAAAAACATTAACTGAGGAATCTGGCAAAAATTTGTTTCCAAATACACAATAAATTTAATGTGAGACTGAGCGCTTTCACCTTACAAGGCATCATCAGAGTCAAATAATGAATGCACCCTCCCCCAATATATACTAAAAACATGTACAAATTACATATTGAACAATTAAAAACAACCAATGAGCCTTCAAAGTTAATTAACATCCTCCTAAACTATAATGATCCCAAAAAAATCAACCATAATACATATGAAAATGAATATATGTATTATAATTAAATATTAAATACACTTAACTTCCATACAATGACATTACTACTTTTCATTAAATCTAAAACTGTTATAAATAAATAAGCATGTTCATATAAATTTATATATCATATTTGTAACCACATTACAATCAAAGGTAAATATATATATAAATATGCATACACACATACTGGAATGTCTTACTATAATTAATTATTAAAATACATGTGCAAAATCTACAAAACTTGTGATCTATGTAACAAGAGTGGCTTGATAGAAATATAGTCATTAATAATATTTAATTATAATACATCTATACATTTTCATATGTATTATGGTTGATTTTTTGGGGATCATTATAGTTTAGGAGGATGTTAATTAACTTTGAAGGCTCATTGGTTGTTTTTAATTGTTCAATATGTAATTTGTATCTGTTTTTAGTATATATTGGGGGAGGGTGCATTCATTATTTGACTCTGATGATGCCTTGTAAGGTGAAAGCGCTCAGTCTCACATTCAATTTATTGTGTATTTGGAAATGAATTTTTGCCAGATTCCTCAGTTAATGTTTTTATCGCTGCTATGTGGTTGACTGGCGTTCTGGTGTGCAGTGGCTGTGGATTTACTGTGTTCCTTGTCTATACCCTATTCTTGGGTTTATTTTTTTGTTATTCATAATGTATATGATGTACAGTATATAATATAAACAGTGTATATAAGTTGTTATAATTAATAAAGAATACCTACACTTTGGCGTATGGGGATGGGATTTGCAGCACCACTTCCTACTTCTGGTCCAGGAGCAAAGGTGGCTTGGAGAAGCAAGGAAAAGTATGGAGGGTGAAGTGATGATGAGAGCAATCGAGGCATCACAAGAAAGTTTATTTATGGAAAAGGATGTCAATGAAATAAAATAGTTGAAAAAGAAGGAGAGTATAGCAATAAGGAAGAAATGCAAGAGAAGAAGTTTAAACCTACACAGGATACCAAGATGTTATGTCAGCAAAAATTGTTTGAGGATGAAGGAGAATCCCAGGTGGAGTTTATTGTTACAACCCTCCAGTCGAGAGGGTTCCGGGATGTTTATTTAAAAGCTTTAATCAAGCAAACAAAACCAGAAAGTGAGAAGGCAGTATTGTGGGGAAAAATAATGAAAATAATACAAGAAGAGGAAGTAGAAGAAATAGGAAAAGAAAAGAAAAACATCATATATGCAAACTGTAAGAGAGGGGAAAATTATGAAAAGAAAATGGAAGTGAAATGGAAACACCATGTAAGAGTAAGCAGTCAGATGGAAAAAGAACCTGATAGCTATGAAATATGGGACAATGTTATTTCACCACTGGATATCAAACCTAGAGAGGTAAGGGCAATTATTTGCATTAATAATGAGTCTTTTTGTGACTTTTTTGAAGAAGAAGCACAGAATATGGAGAAATTTTTAGAACAATATGAAAAAAAAAGAAATGATAATCTTTGTAACTTATATGTTGTACAGGCATTCAAAAGAGATACAAAGAAGAGTATGTATATACAATTTCATACAGCAGTGTAAAAACACATTTTAAGAGACTATTTAAAGACTTTGTGTAGAGATGTGAAGGACATTACAAAAATTAATGGCAACAGAGAATTGTGGACTGGGGATGGGAATGTGGAGTTATTTTGCAAATGCAAAATGAAAATATAATACATGTTCCTAGCATAATTAATGTGGAAGGAAATAAGGGGGTTGTGAAATACTGGGGGCAATCAATGACGTTTCTTTTCTGGTAAAAATGATCATCTAATCAGCAACTGTGATAAAGGAAAATGCTTAATCTGTGGTAAAACTGGTCATGAAGCAAAAAGACGTGCATAAAAATGTATAAAATGTGAAAAGAGGACATTCATGGATGGATTGTGATGTAAAGGGGAAGGACATACAGGAAGGGAAGGAATGTCAAGTAAAACAAAGTGCTTTAGCAGATAACATAGAAGAGACAGAAAAAGAAAATAGAAAAGAGGAAGACATGACAGTGGAGGTAAAAGCATACACAAAGGAAGAAAAAGAAGAAGAAATAATTAATTTGAGTTAACAGGGAGAGGACAAGTGGGTAAGAATCAAAAGTACAAGGAATTTCATTGGGAAAGAGTGAAAGATAGAAAACATAAATTTAAAAATATAGGTATATGAGAAAATAAGAAAGGAAAAGGATACAAATAACAAAATGTTCCCGATAAAGTGAGAATCTTAGCTATAAATGTGAATAGTATAAAGAATGTAAAAAGAAGATTAGGGGTGTTAAAATGGTGTAGATTGCTGCACGTGGATATTATAATATTAATAGACTTTAGAATTTTAAAGGAAGGAGAGAGAACACATATAAATGAACTATGGGATGGTAACGTTAAATGGAATATAGGAAAAGAAAATTGTTTAGGCATAGCAATTTTGAGTAAAGAAGTTATAGAAATTTTAGATTACATATCAGTAATATTAAGAAGAATGTTAATATTGGATATAAGATGGAAGACTCAAGTATACAGAATTGTGGCACTGTATGCATATGTTTTACAGAAATAAAGAGGTAATATGTTTAGAAAAAATATTTATTATGTTATTGTTAATATGCAAATAATATTAGTGGGAGATTTAACTGTAGTAAATCAAAATAGCAGGACTGAGCGAAAACAAGTGTAACACTTAAAGTTCAAAGTACTTTATTATCAATAATTAATAAGATAAGCGCTTTCGCTGTGTAGCTTCATCAGATCTTCCCTTCATTCTAAGATTCCACATCTTATATATACACAGGTTTTAAACAATTAACCAATCAAGTAAGTTAATTGGTATGATTATTTAAAGAAGCAGGCAAACATCAAAGACCTAGCTTAATATACAAATCTAATAAAGATAAAATCATTTAAAAACAATCTCATATATAAGGTATACATAAAAAACGTATATATAAAAAAGTTATATATAAAAAATGTATATCAGTTAGTACATATATATTTATAATTTAAAATAGATATTAGTGTAAAAAAGATTCTATAGATAAGTATGCTTAATGTCTAACATATAAGATTTCATGTATATGTATGTATAAATTAATATAGTGTCTTATAAAATAAAATAAAACACTACATGTGGTAACCAAATCTATGACATAATGACATAGTAGTGATTTAGAAGACAATTAGTGTGCAGAGAGATGGAATACCTATTTCTAGGGGGTTTATCTAATGTTTCTACGCTGTCTTAATTTTGGCTTGATAGAGGCCCTATCATTGAGGCCTAGTCCTTTATCTGATCTTAGTAGAATTATCCATTTGGTTTCCTTACCCTCTGTATATATCTTAATGTCACCCCCTCTACAGTTGGGAGTAATTACTTCAAGTATCTTAAACAAAAATCTATGTGTGTCATCATTCAATGCTACATGCTTGGCAAGAGCATTATGTAGTGTACCTTTCCTTATGTGATATACATGTTCCCTTATCCTATCCCTCAGTAGTCGATTTGTTTTACCAACATAGAAGGATGAACATAATTGACAAACAGCTAGGTATATCACATGAGAAGTCATGCAGTTAGCTTCAGCTCTTATATTAAAAACTTTCTGTTGATCAGGATGAAAAAATTCTGTCTTACTGTCTATGTAACAACAGAAATTACAGCGACCACAGCGTCTTGTGCATCCATTCTGTATAGATTTCTTATCAAATTTAGGATGGCATAGCATTCTTTTCAAGTTGTGTTTATTCTTAAAAATAAACCTCGGTGTTTCTCCTACTATCTGTTTAATGTCTTCATCTATCTGCAATATACCCCAGTGTTTGTCTATAATCTGCTTAATCTCTATATGATCGGATGAAAAAAAGGTGGAGAATTTAGTGAAAGATTCACTCATATTTTGTTTATCACTAAGGCTAGCACTGTTGGATCCAAAGTATGGCATAGCTGAAGTAGAATGTAGATTGTACACTTCTTCTATCTTAGAATGTATTTCTTCATCTTTATATCCTCTGTGTAATAGTCTATATTTCAAATCATTTATCTCAGTGTGAAAACCCTCTTCCATTGGATTCAGTCTGGAAGCTCTAATAGCTTGTCCTTTCACAATATTTCTAAAGACAAAAGGAGGGTGCATACTGGATCTTAGAAGCAATGAATTAACATAACATGTTTTACGATGAACTCCAGTGTTGATTAAATTATTGTGTAGCCTCTTTATATATAAGTCTAGAAACTCAATTCTATCCTCTGAAAACTTCATAGTAAACTTAAGACATGGTATTAAATTATTTATGATTAGGTGTGTGGATTCAAGTTGTTGGGATGTCCCTTTCCAGAGAATAAAGACATCATCCACAAAACGTCTGTAAAATATCACATGTTTCTTAAAGAAATTTTGTAGAAATAATGTATGTTCTTCCCAATGTGCAAGAAACATATTGGCGTAGCTATTGGCACAAGATGTGCCCATGGCTACGCCATCTTTCTGTCTATAGATGTTATCCTTGAACATAAAGACATTATTTTCTAAGACTAATTCCAAAAAGTGAACTATTAAGTCAATAAGTACATTTGTATAGTCACTATGATTTTTCAGGTATTGTAATCTATAATTCAAGCCCAATTCATTGGGAATCACTGTAAACAGTGACTGTATGTCAAATGTGACAAATAAATAGTCTTTAGTGATTGTTTTGTGTTGGATACAATCATAAAATTCTGTAAGGAATTGTTTAGTGTCTTTTAGTACTATTTTATTTTTATTTAGTACAGCCCTCAGATGTTTTTCTACAAATACTGATAAATGTTCTGTAACCCAACCTCGTCCAGAAACTATTGGTCTCATGGGTGGGTTCTTATTGTCCTTGTGTATTTTTGGCTGTCCTTGAATAACTGGTACAGTAGGTGTTAAAATATTAAGATAGTCAAATAATTCCTTGTCAATCAGTTTACTTTTGAAAATATCCTCTAGCGCGTTCTTCACATATCTTATAGTTTCTATAACATCGTCTTTCGTTATTAAATCATAGAATTTGTCTTGCATCAATTCTGTCATTGCTCCGATATAATTTTGCATATCCATAACAACAATGCTGCCTCCTTTGTCAGCTGGTCTAATAACTATAGTAGGGTCTTCTTGTAATTGTTTTAGACTTACTCTTTCTTTATAAGTTAAATTGTCTCTCCTTTTACATATTTTTTGCTCTACTCTATCTGCATAGTATACATGTAACTCATCTTCAGTTAACTTCAAATATGCCTCAACGAGTGGGTGATGGGTTGGCACGAAATCACTTAGTCTCTTAAATGTAAATGCTTCTGTTCTAGAAGTATTGCTAGTTTGGGTTTTATATAACAATTTTAGCATAATATTTCTGCAAAATATTTTAAGTCAGTAACTGTGTCTGTTAGTTTACTGTGACTTCTTGGAATAAAGTTTAGACCCTTGCTTAACAATTGAATATCTTCATAAGTTAGTGTCTTACTTGATATATTGTGCACTAACTCTTGTGCGTCCACATTTTCTTTAGAGTTTGGTTGGATGGAATGTCTCCTGAAAATTTCCTCTTCTGCCTCCCACGACTCATAGACCTCGACCTCTGTGGGCCTTTGTCCATGCGTATCGGTAGAGGAAAAAACAATTTAGCATTTGTTTTATTGCTAGGTTTATCTGTGGTTTTAACCTTTGGTCTCACCACAGCCTCAGAATCTCGATTCATATGAGGTGTATTGTCTTTAACTATTTGAACATTAGGATATAAATTAGTGTCTAAGTTCACACTGGGGTGTATGATGTGTATAACATCTATTGAATCTTTACAGTGGGGTTTATCAGTTACATCGATTTCTACATTCTCTAAACAAACATCATCATTTAATTCTGTAATCTCATCAACAGAAGATGTGCTCTGAACATTTAAAGTCGACATATTACTATTCCCATTCTGGTAAAAATGATCATCTAATCAGCAACTGTGATAAAGGAAAATGCTTAATCTGTGGTAAAACTGGTCATGAAGCAAAAAGACGTGCATAAAAATGTATAAAATGTGAAAAGAGGACATTCATGGATGGATTGTGATGTAAAGGGGAAGGACATACAGGAAGGGAAGGAATGTCAAGTAAAACAAAGTGCTTTAGCAGATAACATAGAAGAGACAGAAAAAGAAAATAGAAAAGAGGAAGACATGACAGTGGAGGTAAAACCATACACAAGGAAAGAAAAAGAAGAAGAAATAATTAATTTGAGTTAACAGGGAGAGAACAAGTGGGTAAGAATCAAAAGTACAAGGAATTTCATTGGGAAAGAGTGAAAGATAGAAAACATAAATTTAAAAATATAGGTATATGAGAAAATAAGAAAGGAAAAGGATACAAATAACAAAATGTTCCCCATAAAGTGAGAATCTTAGCTATAAATGTGAATAGTATAAAGAATGTAAAAAGAAGATTAAGGGTGTTAAAATGGTGTAGATTGTTGCACGTGGATATTATAATATTAATAGACTTTAGAATTTTAAAGGAAGGAGAGAGAACACATATAAATGAACTATGGGATGGTAATGTTAAATGGAATATAGGAAAAGAAAATTGTTTAGGCATAGCAATTTTGAGTAAAGAAGTTATAGAAATTTTAGATTATATCAGTAATATTAAGAAGAATGTTAATATTGGATATAAGATGGAAGACTCAAGGAAAAGATCACAGTAAGCTGCCTGTCGGGTGCTAGAATCCGCCACATAACACAAGCACTCAGGTCACTCCACAGCAAGTACAAGTATGACTCAGTCATTGTCCATGCCGGTGTGAACGACCTGAGACGTACCTCCCTGGACTACATGAAAAGAGACATAGAGGAGCTCTCAGATTATGTAGCCCAGGCCGGTATGACCCTGACCCTGAGCAGTATCCTACCCTCACCAAGAATGATGCCACAATACAGAGACAAAATGATCAGCTTTAATAATTGGCTTAATTACTGGTGTCATTCTAAGGGGATCCAATGTCTGTCTGCCTGGGATGACATGCTTGACAAGCCATGCTGCTTTGCAAGGGACGGCTTACACCTGTCACCCCTGGGCTTCTGGATATTGACAAAGGCTCTTGCCACCCCCATAGTGCCTTTTTTAGGCAAGGCTCAAATGATAAACCTACCACCCTAGAAAACAAAAATGGAAAAAACTAAGGGTAATACTGCTCAATGCCAGAAGTCTAAACCTCAAGCTGCACACCCTCGAAGCCCTCCTCAGTATGGAGAACATCGATGTCTGTGCTGTGACTGAAACGTGGTTCAAGGCTCCTGAGAGCACCCCAGCACTATCAGGTTATACCTCATATCATGCGTTCCGGACCCAAAATCCGGACCGAACCACAAAAGGAGGGGGGGCATCCATATTCATAAAGGATACCCACACCTCCAGGTTAGTGGCAACGCACGAAGCATCGGAGACCATCCAGGTGCAATTAACCATAGGTAAAACTGCCCTACAGTTTGTAGCATACTACAGACCACCCTCTCAAACTCAGGAAACCCACACAGCCTTCCTGAAGACACTGAAGAGTATGAATGTCTCTCCAAACACCATCATATTGGGTGACTTCAACTACCCAAACATAGACTGGGAACATTACTCAAGCCCCAACACCCTAGCCCAAAGGTTCCTGGAGTTCATAAACTCAAATGCTATGGAACAACTAGTCACCATTCCCACAAGAGGAGAAAATATACTAGACCTGATCATCACAAACATGGGGACAAAATGCTCCACACCGAAAGTATATCCCTCATTGGTGAGATCAGACCATAAATTAATCTCACTGGAGATCCACATCCCACCCCCAACCCCAGCAAAAAAGACCACAGTGAAGAACTTATCAAAAGCAAACTTCACACTTCTTAAGACTGGAGTGGTATCCTTCAAGGCCCCTGAGCCAGTGGAAACCACAACCCACGCTGCTGAAACCCTTACAAATGCCTTCTACGAGCACCTCCAGTAATGTATGGATCAAGCAATCCCTAATAAAACCAAGACCGTTTCCACCAAAGGCAGGCGCCCGGTCTGGTGGACCCCAGCCATAAACAAACTCTACAACAAGAGGAGAAAGCTACTACATGACAGAGCAAAATCCCTAAAAGGGAAGGCATCTCTGATCAATACTAGCAAAAAACTACGATCACTCATAAAATCATCCAAGGCCAACTTTGAGAGAAAAATTGCTAAAGACACAAAAGACAATCATAAGGCCTTCTTTAGCTATGTTAGAAACCTGGGTGGAAACTCCCAGATATGCTCAGAATTAGTCCAAAATGATACAAAAATCACTGAACCCACAGACATTGCCAACATACTGGCAGACAGGTTCAGTGCAAATTTCTTCCCTCCCTCCCACCGAAAAGGAGAAATATCTATCCCACCACAGTCTAGCATCCCAAACATCTCAGATGGCCAGGTGAGAGCTGCTCTCTCTAAAGCAAAAAACACAGCATCAATGGGACCGGATGGTGTCCCCGGCTGTGTGCTACATGAACTCAATGAGGAACTAAACCCACACATAAGGCTGCTGTTTAATCTTAGCCTTACTACAGGATACTTACCCAAAGAATGGCGTATGGCAACTGTGGTCCCACTCCACAAAGGTGGTGCTTCTACGGACCCTGGAAATTACTGCCCCATAAGCTTGACGAGCCTTGTCTGCAAGGCTATGGAGAGGATCATAATGGAACTCATAAATAAAGACATTGGGGACCTACAGACACTGGATCTTACCCAATTTGGCTTTGTCAAGGGCAGATCCTGCCTCTTGAACTTGGTCGACATTTTCGAAATAGTCACTAAGGCCATTGATGAGGGTAAGGCAGTTCACACAGCCTACCTTGACCTAGCAAAAGCGTTCGACACAATACCCGACTCGGGCATCATAGAAAAGCTCACCAGCTTAGATGTAAACCCATATGTCACAAGATGGGTTGCAAACTGGCTCAAGGACAGAACCCACAGGGTTAGAGTTGCTGGTGCCATGTCAGACTCTAAGCCGGTCATGAGCGGTGTCCCACAGGGCTCAGTCCTTGGCCCCCTCTTGTTCGGCATTTATTTTTCTGAAGTGCAGGCAAACATAGGAGGATTGTGGCTGACAACATTTGCAGATGACTGCAAACTGGGCACCATAATTGACACTCCATCAGACACAGACATCCTCCAGAGACGTCTCATAGAAATGGATAACTGGTGCCAGAGCCATGGCCTTAAGCTAAATGCCAAAAAATGTATAGTCATACCCTTTGGAAAAAACAAGGTAACCCCTAATTACCACATAGGTGGTAATCCATTAAACACAGAAGAAGTTATCAGAGACCTGGGGACCCAAGTTGACAGTAACCTCTCTTTTGACACTCACATTGCCAAAGTGGTTAGGAAGACCTTCTACATTGCCCACCTGATCATGAAGGGATTCACATCCAGATCAGGAGAGGTCATTGTACCCCTGTACTCTTCACTTATCAGACCAATGATTGAGTACAACACCCCATTTGGAATGTACTTTACCCGACACCTGCAGCAGTTGGAAAGACCCCAAAAGTTCCTCACCAAAAGGATAAAGGGGCTCAAACATATGTCATACGCTGCCCAACTGAAGAAACTCCAGCTCTATTCAGTCGCATACCATCTGCTCAGAGGTGATCTGTGCCTGACATACAAGGCCATGTCCAACCCGGAATTAATGGACATGCTCCACCTCAAAAAATCCAAATCCACCAGCGCCACGAGAGCAAGAGACTTAAACCTCAACACATATATAAATAGGATGTGCTGGAGGGACAGATTCATCACCCAGAGACTCCCTATACTATGGAACAGAATCCCAGTCCATGTGAGGCAGAGCCCCTCACTGACTCTGTTCAAGAGAAATCTTGACGAGTGGATGGGAGATTGTAGGTTTACCCCGGGAATCATCTCTGTGTCACTGCTGGACAGAGGCACAGCAAACTAATGGGTATAGTATTCTCATCCTAAGGGGTGGTGAAAGCCACACACACTCTGGCTAGGCTTATAAATGCCCTAGGGCAGATAGCCTAGTATGAACCTATGAACCTATGAACCTATATAGAATTGTGGCACTGTATGCATATGTTTTACAGAAATAAAGAGGTAATATGTTTAGAAAAAATATTTATTATGTTATTGTTAATATGCAAATAATATTAGTGAGAGATTTAACTGTGATTTAAGGCATAGAAAAAAGAATGGGGACTTGTCAAGGTAATTTTGGAGATATTTAAAAGTGGAAATGTGTATTTATGGAGCAATAAACATTGGACATGTAAAAGGGTAATCTAAGAAGAGAAATTGATTACTTTATAGTTTCAGAGAGTTTAAATGTGTTACATAAAGGAATAAAAATAATTGATTTTGCAGATCATGTGGCAATTTAGATAGAGATTCAAGAAAAAGATGGCTATATAAAAGTAGGTAAATGGCATCAAAAGAATAAATAAAACAGAATTAAATAAGTATATAAAATTATTCAGTTATAGTTAGATCATATAGATATGAGAAGGTTCTACAAAGACCAGACAAGTTGGTGGATAAGTTTAAAAGGAAAATATAAAAAGAAGTTTTGGAATGGCAAAAGATGAAAAGAATACAAGATAGCCATGAATATAAGGATATTAATTATCAAACTTTTAAAGATATAATAAGTGATATTGAAAGATTTCTAGAAAAAGAAGAAAAGTTATATGAAGTGAATAAAGAAAAATCAAAAGGATGTTATTTAAACAAAGATATTTTTTGCAGGGTGTGATGTTAGGAGGTACTGCCAGCCAAGCCAAGAGAAATAGAGCAGTGGAGTTGTAACATATGCCAGCAGAGCTAGCTGTAATTTTGTAAATAATTATATGTCATTTATATAGGAGACTTATTTGCACAGATGCTTGTGCTGAAAATGTATTTGTGAGGTTTGCTTGTTTTAGAATTTCGAAAGGAGAAGTAGTCCAGCTGCTCCAATACTTTATTCACAACAATGTTACAACAAATCAAAAACAAATTTGTTGTAACATTGTTGTGAATAAAGTATTGGAGCAGCTGGACTACTTCTCCTTTCAACTTTCCTTTTTTCTTTGGTTTGGTTCATGGAAGGAAGTTTTTGCCGAGGTGGTTTCATTGTTTTAGAATTTATCAACAGTGTGCCCTGCTGGAAATAAAAGAGATGTACATGCATTGTTCTAACTGTTTAAATGTCTGCATTGTAGCAGCATATTCTGGAAGAGCAGGGGTTAATCTTACTCCACCTGACTTTGCAAAATATATCTGAAATTAAAATGATTTATGGGTTAAGCCATAAAGATATTATTGCATAGTTTTGAAGGGAGCCAGAGACACAATTTCTTTACTAGAGAATAGGTTGTAGCTTCTTTCCTGAAGTAAAATGGCTTCATGGTTTTATGACTTCCGGCAGCTGCACCACATCTGAGAAAATGTCTATCAGTGTGTATTGTAGCACATAGGTGCTAAATCCTAGTAGCTTCTAGTAATGGGGGATAGTGCGGGAAACAGAGTCAGATGACCAGATGTATGTGATGTAATTCTGTACAGAAATAATGTTTTAATTTTAGAGGAGACTGAATTCTCAGCAGCATTATGTATTCTGTCTTGGATCTGACAACAAGGACCATTCACCCAAATTATATTCCCTTGCTCTATTCTGCAAGTAATCTATCTAGGGAGAAGTAATTCTCTTTAGATTAGTCAGGAAAATATAGTGAGATTAAAAGTACTGTTTTTCTATAACTGTGTGAAACTTTCCATCAGTGTTATTTTTTTATATTCCCTGTGTCTGAAACTCTGGTGTTTACTGTAAATATATATTTAGTATTTTCATGTTTTTTTACTACTTAGTATTAAATATACTTGAACCTTACATTGTGGCTGGTCCTTTTTAGAGAATATTTAAGCTTTGAAAGTATGTGCATATACTTATTTGGTGACAAATCTAGCCACTCCTGAAAGCCTTGCTGTTTGGTCAAAATTACCATTTGTATTAATATTAACCACTCAGTATAACTGGGTACCCTTTTAAGAGCCTTATAGCAACTGACTGGTGGTAATGAAACTACCTTATAGTTTGGGCAAAGTTGGTAGATCAGGTAATCTGTGCCAGCCTTTCATGTGCATGTATGTGTGTGTGTGTGTGTGTGTGTGTGTGTGTGTGTGTGTGTGTGTGTGTGTGTGTGTGTGTGTGTGTGTGTCTGTGAAAATTAAATCTCAAAGACTGTGTCAGTTACTTGGGGCAGGGACATGAAGTACTGGTTTCACAGTGCCAGTGGGGAGTCTTATTGAGGAACTGGAGGGAGACAGATAGAGACACCCAGACCCTGGGCTGAGTGTGTGGCCTGTGTGCTCTTAAGAGAAATTGTGCTTGATGCAGAAAGGTCTGCATCTGGAAATATAGAGTGTGTTCATTTGTATTCCAAGTGAACATCATTCTCCAGTGTCAATGGTGAGAATTCAGGCTCCTTAATTACTGGCCCAGCGTGGGGACATCACACAGGGGAAAAGGAGGAGGTAGAACCTTACTTAAGTAAGATGGTAAAAGAAAATAAAAGAATAATAAGCTAATTAAGAGATGACAAAGGAAATATGCCTAATACACATAAAGAAATAATGCATGTAATAAAAAAATATTATGAAAACACCTTTAAAATAGAAAACTAGAGGGAGACATAAATTGAACTTAAAAAAATTAACTGAAGAAGATAATGAGGTGATAGAAAAAAATTACAATGGTAGAAATAAACATAGTTTTGAAGATAGCTACAGGATTAGAAGGAATTGATGAGGATATGTAAGAATGGCAAAAATAATGCTTTTTGGAGGTATTAAATGAATTGTTAGAGAAAGGTTTGGAAAATGAAAGAATATGTATGGGTGCAGTGAAATTTATATAGAGAAAAGGGAGAAAAAACAGATAAAAAAAACTAGAGACCAATAGTGTTGAACAATGTGGACTATAAAATATTTATGAAAATAAAGTAAAGAAGTTATTGAATGAAACAATTTTTGGAATAAAAGGGAAAGGGAGTTGAGAACATTTAATGATTATAAGGGAAATGGTAGAGGATGGGATAGGAAAGCAGAATCTAAAATTTTGATGGGGATGTGAGTTAAGTATAAGATGCAACATGAAGTATTATGGAAGATTTAAAAAATATAATATATAATTTATATTTTTATTTCAGAGTATAATAAAAATAAAGTAAGATTCATTAATGGTTGATTGAGCGAGGAAATAGAAATAAAGAGCGGCATAAAGTAGGGATGTCCATCAAGTAGTATCTTGTATACATTAACTATGAATGCAATTGTTAATGAAATAAACTTAATATTGAAAGAAGCTGAATACTGTACAGCAGAGGTAATGGTAATTCAGATTCCAGAATTTTTTTTTTTTTTTGCAGATGATATAGTATCAATTGTAAAAAATAAAGAATGTAGGAAAATAGCTATTAAGACACTTAGTAAGGAATTAAATGTGTTAAGTTTGAGTATTAATAAAGAAAAGAGCAAAGGACTGGAAAGGATTTTCAGGTAAAATAGCTGGGATCCAGCTCAATAAAGAAGAAATATAAATTTTGGAGAATAACATTTAGTAATGAGCAATGGAGAGTGACACAGTGGAGGAATTTGATACATAAAGTAAGACATATTTTTATGTTCTGGAGAACAAAATTACATATAAAAAAGCATATTTATTCAACTCAGTGATATTAGGTAAGATAGCACATCTAGTAAGTGTGTTTATGATACCAGTTGAATTTGAGAAAAAAATGATTGTTTCTGTTGTTTGCATTTATATGGGGATTAAGATTAAATCAAATTAAAACAGGAACTGTTTATGTTATGAAAAAGGAAGTAGGATTGGGTTTAATAAATCCAATTGTGCATATAGCATCATTAAATTTGTGCAAGGTATTGATATGGGTAAAGGAAATAGAAAAAATGATAGCAAAGATAATAGAAGAAAAGTATAAATACATTTGTGAGAAACTTAAATATTTAAAAAGAAGTAAAGGAATTAAAAGTACAGAAATGAAACTATATCAAGAGAAAATATTATTATGGAAGATTGATATAAGTAATATAGAAAAAAAGCAGAAAGGAATGGTATGAAAATATAATGAATACATTTTATTATATTTTTCCATGGAAGAATTTGGAAGAAAGAAAAATAAAAGCTATAAAAGCACGACTGAATAGATGTAAAAGATATTTTGAATGCACAGATCTTATATGGAGCTTAATGATCAACAAGTTTCCAGTAAAGGAAAATATGTATAGGGGAAGTAGAAACTATGGAGCATGTTTTTTTAATGTGAAAGGGTAAACTATGGCAAATAATATGTGAAAAAGAATTTATAAAGGGACTGAAAAGTATAAAATATATAAATACGGATATGTGATATGATAGAATATAGGTACTATGAAAATAGGAAACAGAATGATGTGTATAAATTAGACAAAATGTTATTTTGCATAATATAGATCATTTGGAATGAAAGATTGAATGAAATAAGATTTAATGGAAAGTGGATATTGTCCGAAATTTTGAAAAAATATGATTTTGGGAATGGAATAAACAGTGAAGGGAATTAAAAGTATAAAAAAAGAAAAATATGTAAAACAGTTATAAATAATTATAAATAATTGTAAATATTCTGTATACATTGTATTAATGTATATTACAAATTTTAATAAAGAACGCCTACACTTTTCAATAGGCATAATAGAATCCTGTACATCCACTTGAGCTACCACCTTCTCAGAAAGATGGAGCCCTGATTTAATGTCTCACCCAAAGGACAACACCTTCAGGAGTGCAGCATCTCCCTTAAACTGTACTGCAGCATCAACAGTCCACCTACCTGATGAAGGGAGTAGACTCCACAGCTTTCTGCACCAAAGACAAGTATGCTACCTGTTGCACCACTAACACTGCTTTTAAATTTATAGCAGAAACACTGATGGCTATTTTTTAAACAAAACAAGACAGCTGCACAATGAAAACAGACTTAGCATGAGCAACAGTAAACTTCTATTCTCTTGAAATTCACATTCATTGAAAATATACCTGGCTAGTGGTGGATTAAGTGTACCTTGGTGCCCATACTGTTTTCAAATCATGGGCTCCATGCATACATTTTTAGGACAACACATAAGTGCATGCATTCTTCTATTCACCTTCCTGACTGTTTTAAATGTATATCATTTGTGCATTGTTTAATAAAGCAACATTTCAACTTTAAAACAAAAACATTTGTAGTTTTGAAATTGTTTTCAGTAATAATTGAAACAAAATGTATGAAACTCTAATGACAAATGTACCCAGTTTCAAATCATTTCAACCAACTCTAATGACAGGTAGAAATTCTTAGTGATTTGTCTAAAGGGCATGACATTTAGTGTAGAGGATTGAGATTCTTCCTCCAGTAGTCAAAGTACAGGATTTGAGCCTGCGCAAACTGCCTTCTGTAATAGAGATATCACACACACACACACACACACACACACACACACACACACACACACACACACGCACGCACACACACGCACACACACACACATGCATTCCTGAATGTGTTCCATTAAACAAGCAACAAATGCTGTTCACACACATACCTGCATATTTCTTCCTTCCAAGTAATGCATTGCAATGTATCTCCAGTGCTTTCTGTTTAGCAAGCAGTTAATGCTGTTCTTCCTGCAACATTCCCTAATCAAAATAAATGCGAATGTAAGTATCTTGCACAATCAAAATAAATGCTGTGTTGCAGTACCTGCACTGCTGTGTGTGCATTCTGATTAGCAACCAATGCTCTTCCAACCTGCTGGCTATGAGTTTTCATTGAATATCACATGCATGTGTTTTGTTTGGACCTGAATACCAGGAAAATTTCACGTGTACATTTTTTCAAATTTCTTAATGCAACAGACACTTAAGTTTTAATGATGTGATGTTGAAAACCTTTTTTTTAAATTAAAAATTAGTGTTGTGGCTGGGTGCCCCCTGCCATCAATGGGCCCTAGGCATCTGCCTAGGTTACCTACTGCTGTATCTGGCCCTGTGTCCCTAGGTTACATTCTATCCCAGACAAGTTCAATGTTATTCTGAATAATATGACGTGTGCCCTTGGAAAACATAAATCTATCATGACATAAGCAAACAGATGAATTAATAACTCACAGGACCTTTATAAGACTTGCATTTGGTTATTTGGATAAATTAATATGCTAATCATCACTGACTGGGCAACATAATTACTTCAGTAAAAGATAGTTAAAGTTATCCAAGATGGTCTACAAAAATATTCTTCCAATGCAGTAGTAATGACCTTAATATCAGCAAATGTAGAACCATTATGACTGGCAAAAAAAGTAATGTTATTTTCACAGAATAATTTGTCAGATTGTCAAAAACAAGACACTATTGTTAAAGATATAGGGAAAATGGTAAATAATCATTGACATTTTGACCACTGTGCATTTAGCGAAGTCAGGAAAACATATTCTGTCACTAATATAATTATGAAACTCATGATTAGTTTAGGGAAGAGGGAGATCATGGGTGTATATTACATCGTCAAATTTCAAAAAGTTCTAACAATGTAATACCAAACCTAAATGTCCAAAACATGAAAATAGTGAAGCCATGGCACATCAATTTTTTTCCCAGGGGAAAAAAATCATTGGGCAATTTTCGGGGCTTTGCTATTTCCTCCACTGTGGTGCGATCTCGGAGTTGGTATATTTAGGTAGGGGGTGGGGGGGCACAGCCCCCCATGTGGGGGGGTGGGGGTGAAGCCCCCCCACTTTAGTTTAACTTTAAGGTTGCATTTTTTTTTTGTTAGGGAGCAGCAATTTTTTTCCCTGGGGAAAAAAAAAATCGCTGTTCTGTGTGTTTGCTATTTTCATGTTTCGGACATTTGGGTTCGATATTACATCATTTGAACATTTTGAAGTTCAACGTAATATAGACCGGAGATCATTCCCACTCTTCATACCTCAGTAGAAATGTACAGTTCCTTACTAGAAAAAAAAGTCATAAAGTTGGAAAACTAAAAATTTTCAGAAAGGCTTCAGGAACTTTCATTATATTCCATTTGTTAGCGGCTACTTACAGATCAGTTCTGCATGGTGTAGAAGGTAATGATGGATCCATTTCTATTTGATAGAGTATGCCTGATGTTGGAATATTCTGCTAGTATAGTTAATACCATATCAGGCAGTGTAATGCTGAATATAAATGTCATGATACAAAAAAGTAACATTTAATGTATGCAATTTTCTTTAAATACCTTCAAAGAGTAGCTTTCCTGTACTATAAGGAAAACTCAGTTGCTGACTTCTTTTTAAATACATATATATATATATATATATATATATATATATATATATATATATATATATATATATAGATAGATAGATAGATATAGATAGATATATTACACACACACACACACACACACTTAAGAAGTAGAAAGTCCAAAAATTGAAAATTAGATCTATGAATATACAAATATTTATTCTACTATAGCTTTTAAAAATGTATACATTGCAAAATATGATTATAATTGTAAAGTAAACAGATTAATGCTGTTTTCATGATTGGTAAAGATGACTGTGTCCTAATAATAATATAACTAATAAAACAGGTGTGCGGTGAGAAATATCACTTTCTACCTACCTGAATGCAATATTTTCCATTTTGAAAATCAAAATTCAAAGTCTATGCATATAAATGATAAAATAATCATGCAATGTAATATTGCATGTATTAATAAGACCTTTGTGACAGTTTATTTGTTCTGAAAAATATATCTAGATCTACGAAAGTGTTTCTCCATTTTTGTGAATACTTTACAAACCAGTTCAAATTCTGTGTAATAGCAGGAACATCTAAATTAGAAGAAAGTCCCTGGTTTAGTTATCAATGAATGTATGTAGTCAACAAGCTTATCATGGAACATACCTGTTCCTCATTTTATTATAACACAGATGAATTAGGCCAACTTGAATTTATCCAATATTTCATATCAATGTGTAATGGAAGTCAAAATGACCAGTACCTTTCACTATGTATTCTGGAATAAAGATTCATGTATGGGACTACAATCATAATATTCATGTTTTACCGCAAAACACTTTTTTGTTTGAATATTCATCTCTTAAACACCTATTTGCAGAAGTAGAAGATCTAAGCTTTAGATAACCGATATTAAGAAGACATAGCTGGTTGGTTTCCTCTGGAGAATTCCATATTCTCTGCTGTACTGATAAAGAATTTTCATTGCACCACTCTCTGAGTCATGCTGATGAGACCTCATGGCAAATGTAGTCTGTTTTTTGTTCTTAGTCAAATCGGTGCATCTTTCAATAGGGAGGCTTCAGAAGAAAGTGAGAAGTATTGACTAATAATATGATAGTTTCCTTAAAATTAGTGTTATGACACTTAAGTCACAAGCCGAATCTTGTTATTGTGATACTTGTAAAAATGCCTGAGATAAAGATTCATAAAGTGAAGTCAGTCTTGGGTATCTCAGTTATTTCATAAAGAGACACTTATGAGACAGGGTGAAACTTTTTAGCAGCTCAGGGATTTAACTACAATGATAGATCAATTTTTGTCCTTATTGTATAGGATGAGATATGCAGATTTTACGTTTCTGTGCTTTCTCATTACAGCAGTCAATTGCCAAAATCTGCACCAGTGTTATGTCACAGAGATGAAGCTGTGAATATGCATGTAATATTCAATAAGAAGGTACTAAAACCTCTGGAGCCACACATCTTTGCTGTTTAGTAATGAACAGTGGTACCATATACCTGTGCTATTTCAGAGTCACAGTGCAATAAACTTTAAAGTATTCTGTATAAGTACTGATACTATGTGCCTGTGCTGCTCCATACAGAGGAAGAAATATACTTCAGATATTCTAAAAGAAGGTATTAGTACCACACAGTCATGCTTTACAATAGGATGGAATTGGTGCCTCATGTCTATGTAGTTCCATAAGAAGCAGTCACTCAGAAAACCCCTCTCTTAGTCCAAACAGAAGAATTCATATCAGATACCTAAACTGCTCCATAAGGAGCAATGAGTCACAAATCCCATTTATCATTCAATAGAAAGGTGTTGGTGCCATATACCTAAGATGTTCCATAAACAGTACCCAATCACATATAGGGTTAATGTGACAGTGGGATGTATCAGTGACATGTCTCTCTCTTGTCCCATGAGAACACTCTGATGCTATATATACTTGTTGATTGCATATGATTAGTGTTAGAAAAATATGTATTAGTAATATGCTTAGTGCATTCAAGGTTTAAAAAGGGTTAACACATTTATTCTATTTCACACTGCATCAATCTGCACAAGCTACTAGAGACATTCCAATCCTGCTAATGTCATGAAAATAATAATAGATGTTACTAATGTTATGAGACTTAAACAAAGAGTTATTGATTTTCTGCTTATGCTATGAGAAAATACACAGCTGCAGAAGTTATTGATAATGAAAACAAAGGCTGTTTGAAAATACAAAATGTAATCAGCATTTACTTGTACCTAAGCTAGAAATGTACCTAGAAATGTAACACATATATATTAGAACTGCACAATTGAAGAATAGAAAGTTTGTAGTAGGCTAAAAATAAGCCCCCAAGGTCAGGTTGTTTTTCACAAATGTTTTTCATAAATCCAGTCATGTCAGCAGGAAATCCAAGTAACATTTTCTATGTAACACATAGTGAGTTTCAAATCTGAACATGTCAACAAGAAATCTAGGTAACATTTTCTATAGAACAATACAGAAAGCTGTGTCTAACTACGTCAACCATAGAAAAGTAACATTTCATAGAACTGTATAAAAGAAGCATACTGCCTACTAGTAAATTGGACAAAATGCTGTATCTGCACGTTTTGTCTCCTTGCTGCAAGTAATAAAAGATGCCATACCTGAACCTTACGTGAATTGGTCTTTGAAGTTTTTTCCTTTGACAAATTGGTCCTTCGAGCCGGAACCCTCACTTCACCTCAGATCAGACGGGCCAGGTGGTTGAAACCGTATGGGGAAGAAACCAAATCGGTTCTTCTTATTTGAAAAACCCTCCGACTGAATTGTCGTACAAAAGAGGCCAGCTACTTTCTGATCTGCGACTGAAGGACGGGTCTCCGTGAACCAGGTGATCAATCACGTAGGCTCAGGTAAGGTGAATCTACTTTTTTCTGTTTTCTGTTTTAGATCAGGGACTAGATTTGTATTGTTTTTGTCAAGACTGCATTTTACAAATCAGGGACAAAAAAAATTACTGTCTTGTCATAGATCAGGAAAAACAGAATAGGTAGGCAGTCATTCTAAAGAAACTATAACAAAATCCATGGTACCATGTTAAAAATAAGAGAAGTTATGTAACAATCAAAAAGGGTAGAACAAAATGGGTAATAATTGCACAAAAAGACCCCAAAATCCATCATTAACCGAAGATGCAAAATACATGCAGTCGCAGCGCACTAACAATATTAAATACTATTCTAAATGGGTTAATAAGTACGAATTCACCAGAAAATTAGAAAAAATCCTCGCTTATCAAACAGCTCAAAACCGATTCCAAAGGTCGGGTAAAAAAGCAATGCAAATTAGGAATTCCTCAGGCACACAGGTGGATTGAGGAAGTAAACCGTAGGAAACAAAAGAACAACAATTCAAAAACAATGTTTTTAGATAAGGAGGACAAAAACTTAGTAATAGCATCGGTCCCTCCACCTCCCTTACCAGAATATGAAGCAAGCAAACAAGTTAGTCAACCCCCACAATATCCTGTTGTCACTAAAAATAGAAACATTGTAAAAGTAAAACTGTTTATTAGAGATCCCATCGGGACCAGGTCTCGAACACGGGCAGGTAACTCAAATGAAGGCATTGAGTTATATCAAATGGTTAAAAATTCACGATTTATGAGTGAAGAAGAAATATGCCCACTTATAGAAGTACCTAATCCTCAGGCAGGACAAGACGGTCAGGACCCAACTATTTTAGTGTATAGACCTTGGACTCCGGAAAATATCCGGAAAGCCACTGAGGGAATTCCCCATCCAAAAGTTAATTTTAAAAACTTCTCAGAAAATTTACAAGGAATGAGGTTGAGTTATAACTTAAACGGAAAAGAGGTAAAAAAAGTAGTTAGACAAATTGTGGGGCCAGATTGGCACATGATTAGTGGCAACTGGAATCCCCGTAACGCAGCACACAGACCCCTCCCACATAGCAGCACAAAACTAGACAACAGAGTAAAAGGTCTTACAGACCGCATCTCTGAAAAATGGAAGCCTAGGGCAGACTGGACTTGCATTAATCAATGCATCCAACAAGAAGGTAAAACTATTGACCGGTATTATGCCAGATTATTAGAATGTTTTAATAACCACTGTGAAATGCAGGTTCCTAAAAATCAGACACAAAATTCCCTGTTGCACTGTACCCTGTATTATTGTAGCACACCAGGACCTGATAAGGAATATGAGCAACAATTGTTTAAAAGTCATGCAAACAGATTGATATTACGTAACCTGTACTGGGACACAGAAGGGAACAGTGCAGCCAGCTGTTCATTGCCTCAGGAATTCTTTGCACTCTATAAATCTAATTGACTACCACATGTTAGCTTAACCAAGAACAAAAACATAGAATGGGCAGACCTAGGAGAAAAAGTCACGAGATGGGAGAAACAGACAGAATTAGAACTGTCAGAACATGGAATACAAGTACAAAAGTTAAATTGGATAACTCAGACCCACCCAGCCATACACTTGCAGTCTAGCAAGGACAGCTAATTAGCACTCCTATTAAAGGAGAAAGAGAATGCCTTACAGAATATACCAGAAACTCTTTGGTCGACAGGAAGGACTTATTCGTACAGCGGGACCAGTTACTATCATGCCAAAGTCAGCATTTAGACCACAGAAAAGACAGTATCCCTTAAGAAAAGATGCAGAGGCAGGAATCAGACCTATCATAGCAGCTTTACTTAAGGAAAGGGTACTGGTGGAATCCCCCGATTCACCATGTAACACACCCTTATTTCCTGTTAAAAAAGCAAATGGAGAATGGTGTATGGTCCAAGATTTACAAGCAGGAAATGACGCAGTAATACCAAGGGCACCTACAGTGCCAAACCCACACACCTTGTTGAATGATTTAAAACCTCAACAGAAGTATTTTTCTGTGGTAAATATCAGCAATGCGTTCTTTTTGATACTGATACACCCTGACAGCCAGTATTGGTTTGCATTCACATTTCAGGGGAAAAGGTATACATATACGTGACTACCACAGGGATATTGTGAAAGTCCAATAATATTCTCACAAGAAATGGCAAACAACTTGGCGGGATTTACCCCACCAAGAGGCAGTCAGATTTTACTTTATGTTAATGACATCTTGCTGGCGGCCCCCACCCAGCAAGATTGTAAAGAAAATACCATAGCGCTATTACGATTCTTAGCCGTTGAAGGACATAAGGTAAATAAAAATAAACTGCAGCTTTGGGAAAAACAAGTCAAATACCTAGGATATGTAATATCCAAGGAAAGTAGAACATTAGATGAGGACAGAAAAATAGCAATTTTGCAAGCACCAAAACCCACTACCAAGAAGGAAATGATGTCCTTCCTGGGTACAACTAATTTTTGCCGGAGCTGAATTCCAAACTATGCCTTGGAATCAGCACCTCTGACTGACCTGATATATAAAAAGCCTATGGCAGCACAGGATTTGTTACAATGGACACCAGAGGCAGAATCTGCTTTCTGCAAACTAAAACAGTTAATAGCGTCCTCATTAGTTCTGGAATTACCAAACTACCATAAATGTTTTTTCCAAACTGTAGATTGTAAGCAAGGTTATATGACATCAGTGTTAACACAACAGCATGGGGACAAGCAACACCCCATTGCTTACTATTCATCACAACTAGACCCAGTGGCACGGTCCTTACCTCACTGTGTACAAGCAGTAGTTGCAGCTGCAATGGCAGTACAGGCTTCGGCCTCAGTAGTTTTATTCCACCCTCTCACTCTGAGAGTGCCTCATGCAGTTGCAATTATTTTACTGCAAGAGAAGGTAGCATATCTTTCCCCTGCTAGACATCTTTCCTGTATGACTATATTGTTGAGTCAACCTCACATGACAATTGAACAATGCACGACTTTAAACCCTTCTACCTTGCTCCCAACCCCTGCAGATGGCACACCACACCACTGCCTGCAGGTGATTGAGCAAAAGACACTACCTAGAAAAGATCTCACAGATGTCCCCTTGAATGATGCTGAGGTGACATACTACGTGAATGGTTTGTGCAAAAGGGGTCCTGCAGGACAGAACCTAGTAGAATATGCAGTAGTTTCTGACACTGAGATTATAGAAGCAAAACCTTTACCACACAACTTATCCGCACAGGCAGCAAAATTGACTGCCTTAACACGGGCATGTACCTTAGCAAAGGTAAATGTGTAAACATTTTTACTGACAGCCGGTACGCTTTTTCTACTGTACATGTTTTTGCGCAACAGTGAAAAAAATGAGGAATGATAACATCTACTGGCAAACCTATAAATCATGCACAGTTTATTTTAGATCTTTTAGAATCTATTCAGTTACCTCAAAAATAGCTATTTGTAAATGCACAGCTCACACCAAGCAACAAGATAGGATTTCAAAAGGTAATGCGAAAGCTGATACAGCTGCAAAACAAGCAGCTTCAGAAGTATTTCTTTTAAATGAGGAACTACAACCCTCTGAGATTTTAGACTTAAAAATGTTAAAGACAATGCAGACACTCACTACACAAGGTAAAAAACAAAAATAAGTAAAACAAGGAGCAATTCTTGAAAAGGGGCTATACATCTCTAAAAAAAGGGAAACCGATACTAACATGTAATTTGTTTAGATATGCAGCTTTGTTGAGCCAAGGGCAGTGCCATGTCTCAACAGGGGGGATGGTACAGCTGGTGAACCAGGTGTTCACAATGTATGGATTTACAAACTACTCTAAAAACTTTTGTTTGATGTGCCAAATTTGTAACAAACATCATGCACAAGGGGCGTTAAAGCCCAAGCAAGGGAGTTTCCCTACACCACCATATCCATTTCACACTATCTGTATGGATTTCATAGAATTGAACAAATGTGAAAATAAGAAGTATTGTCTTGTCATTGTAGATATGTTTTCCAGATGGGTGGAAGTCTTTCCAACCAAAAATCCAGATGCAGTCACAGTGGCAAAAGTTCTTGTCAAAGAAATCATCCGTAGATTCGGCATTCCGGAAAGGATCTACAGTGACAACGGTACACACTTTGTAAACCAAACCATACAGCAGTTAAGTAAGCATTTTGGTATTTCTTTAAAAAATCATTGTGCATACCATCCGCAATCTGCAGGGCTAGTTGAGAGGCATAATGGAATATTAAAGAATAAATTAAGAAAATTAATAGCTGAGACAGGAAAGAACTGGGTGTATTGTTTGCCCCTGGCACTGTTGAGCATGAGAACTGTTCCGACTGCAAAAGGATTGACTCCTTTTGAAAAACTGTTTGGAAGGGCTTATTATACACCCCAGTGGAAACTTCTCATGCCCACAGACCAGGAAGCTGACTATACACTAGCTGAATATATGAGAAATTTGTTGAATTCTAAACATCTGTTGCAGTCAAATTGTTTCAGATAAAGAACAAACCGAAACATCGGAAGTGGCAGTGATCCCAGGGGACTGGGTTTGGGTGAAAAACATTAAGAAGAAAAACTGGACATCACCAAGGTGGAAAGGTCTATACCAGGTGCTTCTTTCGACACCCACTGCAGTCAAAATCACAGAGCGAGCCTCATGGATCCACCTGATGCACTGCAAACTAGTTAAGAACTTTGAACTGGACAAAAATCTTACCTCTCCATCGGGGCCCTCAACACAAAGTCTGGCTACAAAGGGGGGTCAGATCAATAGAACTAATCCGTCTCAACCCCAGTGAAGAAACCATCAGTGCTGAAGGTCCTGTTAGGGCAGAGAGTAAGATCACATGTCAAAAGCAAAAATTATAGAATCCAGAAAAATCCAAATAAAACTCAAAAGAGTCGGAGAAAACAGAAATGCAGAACAACCATTTCCTCAGAAGTATTGCATAATCATCCTGTTAACTGTACTAGTAGCAGTAATCTTTTTGTTGTGGCCATTCCTTTTCTCAGCCACACAAACTGAACTGAATAAATGTGGAGACTTGCACGTAGAGTGGCACCCAAACTTCAACACTTACCAGGCAATCAAATATGTGTATGCTGAGACATTCAATGTTTTGAATTGCTGGATTTGCACAGCTTTGCCAACAGCATACGGGGGGTAACTGTTAACTTCAGTCCCCCTAGGAGTCAACAAGACCTGGGAAAACCTAATTCATGATACATCAAGTATTACATTTCAAGATAAAATAGCATTGCACTTGTCTGTTCAACAAAAGGGAACTGTGTGTTTTTACAAGAATGATACGATTCAGGTGGGTTGGAGCAATTGCAATGTGACTGTTCCTTATAGATGCTACACTAAATCTGATTATACCAGATCTTATTGCAATACAAACTATAATTCATTTTTCAAATTGATGCACAAAACAATTGAGGAAGTAAAACATGATTCTGTTCTCTACAAACAACTGTCTATAATTGACAGAAAAATGTTTCACGCAGGACAAGTGTATGTTCATAGTAAAGTTACTACCAAAGTAGAGGATTGTTATTTTGTATGTGTAGGAAAGCATACAAGTGGTTACCTGAAAATTGGTCCGGCAGTTGTTTTTTGGGCTACCTGGTTCCAGCCATATGACACACAACAGCTTTACCACAAGGGAAAATTCGGGATGCTCGAGAAATCATCAAGAAACCTGTCAATCCAGTAGGGCAAATCAATGTGCGCTGAAAAAAACATCATGCTGTGGGCAATGGATTGACACACATGGACTTGAATGATACTGTTATATCGTGGGCAGGCATATTACCAGCATATGGAGCAACAAAATTGATCTGGGAGCTGAGAAAACTATTTAAACATCTCGAAGTAATGAGTAATGTGACCTTTTCCACCCTAAAATTGGTAACTGATGATCTAAATGCCATGAGAATTATAGTGCTTCAAAACAGCATGGCTCTTGACTTCACCCTAGTGGTGAGAGGAGGTACTTGCGCTTTAATCCAAGAGGAGTGCTGTTCGTATATTCCTGACCACAAACATGAGATAGACAATCACCTTGAGGTAGTTCAGCAGGTGTCGGCTTATGACCAAACCAGGACCAAATCCATTGACGGACTTTTTCCAAAGATTGTTTGGGGGGTGGGGCAGTATCCTAATGAGCATCCTGATTGCCATCTGTGTAGGAATGATCCTACTGGTGGTATGTGTTTGCTGCTGCATACCCTGCATAAAAAGACTGATTAAAGACTTTATAGACATGTCAGTTTCTAAAACCTTATACCAAGGTGCTGAACTCAAAGAATTGTTGAAAAATTGAAAATGCTTTCATAAGTTTAAACTGAATGACTCTCTTAACTGCAAATCCTGAGTAGGAAGAGGTTAGGGGAAGAAAAACTGTTTATGCTTATTTTAAAAGTAAAATAAAAGTATTAAAAGGGGGGAAATGTTAGAAAAATATGTATTAGTAATGTGCTTAGTGCATTCAAGGTATAAAAAGGGTTAACACATTTATTCCATTTCACACTGCATAAATCTGCACAAGCTACTAGAGACATTCCAATCCTGCTAATGTCATGAAAATAATAATAGATGTTACTAATGTCATGAGACTTAAACAAAGAGTTATTGATTTTCTGCTTATGCTATGAGAAAATACACATCTGCAGAAGCTATTGATAATGAAAACAAAGGCTGTTTGAAAATACAAAATGTGATCAGCATTTACTTGTACCTAAGCTAGAAATGCACCTTGAAATGTAACACATATATATTAGAGCTGCACAATTGAAGAACAGAAAGTTTGTAGTAGGCTAAAAATAAGCCCCCAAGGTCAGGTTGTTTTTCTCAAATGTTTTTCATAAATCCAGTCATGTCAGCAGGAAATCCAAGTAACATTTTCTATGTAACACATAGTGAGTCTCAAATCTGAACGTCAGCAGGAAATCTAGGTAACATTTTCTATAGAACAATACAGAAAGCTGTGTCTGACTATGTCAACCATAGAAAAGTAACATTTCATACAACTGTATAAAAGAAGCATACTGCCTACTAGTAAATTGGACAAAATCCTGTATCTGCATGTTTTGTCTCCTTGCTGCAAGTAATAAAAGGTGCTATACCTGAACCTTACGTGAATTGGTCTTTGAAGTTTTTTCCTTTGACAATTAGTTTATCTGATTATTGGAACATTAGACAAGTGATGCAGTGCTTTGCTTATTTGCCAACAAGGTAGGAAGATCAAACCTTGCTGGCACTATGCAAATCTCTGTAATATCATCATTTTCCACAAGTGACAGTCACTTTGCATTTATTCTCACTAGCTATAAACATATCCTGAAATGTCATCAGTTTCCACATCTGATAATTATTTTATATTTACTTGTAGTTGCGTTAACCATACACCTGGAATATCATCACTTTCCAGCCCTGATACTTATTTTGTATGTTTTCTCACTGGAAGTAAACATACAACTGGAAAATCATATCCCAGACCTGACTGTGTGAACCAGTATTCATAATTCATGTGAATGTTATGCATTAGCATTCATTGGTACAAACATCTCCTCTCCCATCTGCCTGACTGCAGAAGTTTCTATTATTACAGCTGTATTCTGTTTGACATTTGGCTTCTTATGGTAAACTTAGAATATAATCCCGTTGTAGAAGACCTCACCTCAAATATGAGCACAAGCATACTTCATGCTGTTGTGAACAAAGTTTGTCAGTTCCTCTCCATTTCTTCTTACAGAGAACACTACCACCTGTCACTTCAGAAAGCAAACTTGGCTGCTTGTTGCAACCAGAGCAACATTTCTCTTAGTCTCCCTCTGGTTTTGGTTCTTGTGCATCCATACTCAGCTCAGTTCATATCCAAGCTTTGCATTGCTCATTTAGGCCACTCATATATGCACTATCCACAAGGCAAAGAGTACATATAATAGAATGCACTTTTTGCTAACGTCAGGAATCAGCTTAGTTATTCAACTTTCTGAGAAAAGCTGGCTTACCATTTAAAAAACATATATGAATGAAAGAGCTATAGAGACGTTGGTTAATTGTTTTAGATAGACGGCCAACATAAATTTGGAAATGGTTGATTGTTCTAGATGCAAGGTCAAAAACAATTTGGAATTAATTAAGTTCAAAAATGAATCATTGTTGTAGTAGATTAAGTTATCTGGGTTTACCCCACCTACATCGGCTAGCTTCCAAAATCTCTGAAAGTGTTCCAGGTATTCCCCCTGCCAGAAGCATGCAGAATACTCCATATAAAAAGGAAGAAGAGCACCAAAAGCTTTGGAGTTTTTTTGCTGCCAAAGCAAGTGCTTCTTTGGTGATCCACCTGTCAGTTAGGTGTGAACTTGAAGCAGGGCAGATAAGTCCCCGCTGGGGAAATCCTTCCTTACAAAATTAATTGTCATGTGTAAAACCAATATTATTTGGAAGGAATTTGTGTGTCTTTGCTTACAGAAACAAAGTTAAATGGTCTAACATGTTTATTATGTTAAATGTGTTTCCAGTGCTTGCATGAACTTTTTGTGAGGGAAAAGTTTAATTTATAATTAAAAAAGGTGATTTAATGACGCTGCCATAAAGCCTGATGAAGCAATAATGAAAATGCATTTGCTGTATTATTTACTCCAGTTTTAATTCTTTGTGAATAAAGCTAAACTTTGTTGGTGCATGGTGTCTAAAGGTTTGTTATAATTCATGTGCTTGTTTTACATGAACGTCCTTAGACTTTGCTGGCTTCTGTTTTGGATTTTGACTGTAAAACTTACTTAGATTACTGTTTAGAGTGTTTGAGAAAGGTTGTGCTTGTAGGACACTGTCAACATAATGCTTAGTTCTGAAAACATAGTTCCCCTGACTTGCATCCTTACTGGGGATTCTGGGCTACAATACCCACTTTCATATCTTCCATTTCCGCTTACCCATGGAGCAGCAGTTGGTCTCCACAGTATTACTTTGCCAGTACATAAAAAGAAGCAGCTTGCAAAAAAGTCTTTAATGGTGCTTGCCTCAGCCTCTGGTGGGTGACTCTGCTATGGCTGATTGTTGTTCCTCAGACCACCCATCTTCTTCCTTGGTCCTGTTGGTGTAGCATTTACGGCCACCAAAGAAGGGTGATAGTCACATCCCCTGTGACTGTAGGAAATCCCAGGGTAGGCCAGGGAGAACCACCTTTGTCACAGAGTTGGTAAGGGGTAGATGAAGGTTTTTCATTCACCCATGAGGGGAGTGTGGAAGCAGGATAAAATGTGCTTAAAAGGTCAGCCAGACTGGGGGACACTTTGGTTTGTGAGAAAAGCTGTCAACTAGTCTCTACTACTATGGATAGAGCTGATCTACTGTAACCGATCATTGTCTTTTCAATACCTACTCAGTTTTCAGTCAAGAGGAGAAAATAATTCTTTCTCAGTATGACTGGATTTTCTAGACAGAAAGTGAAACTTCACTGAAGGAGTGTATTTCTGTGGATTCTACTCAGTCAGAGCTTTCAAAGTCTGAAGAAAGCATTCCTATAGATATCGCTAATGACAAAATCTCCTTTTCAGAATATAATATAAGTAAGGTTTTTCAATGGGAACAGAATTAAATCTCTTTGACCCATAAAATGTATTATTTAATACAATTGCAGATGCCTAAAGCAATTCACATTTCTCCTGTGTTGCCTGCATTAGAGGATGTTTTCATATAGCATCCAGTTTAATGGTAATACAACCTTTGGTACCCATTTTGTAATCCAAAGACAGACCCAGCAGTCATCTCTCTTTATAAATCTGCTGCTGCTAAACTGCTGTGTTTTTAAGGCCAAGCTAGGACCCCAGCCAGCACTGGGCTCAGGGTAGCTGCCTTGGTCACCTTGTGCTGAATCCAGTCTTGAGTGACACAACTTTTTCAATGTTCCTTTTTAAAACTAAGTAACAGTTTTAACTCAGCCTCCTTTCCCAATAAGCAATTTAAACAGTGTGTGTGTGTGTGTGGGGGGGGGGGGGGGGGGCACTATTCAGATGAGAAAATAATGTAAAGGAATATCTAACAGAATAAAAAGATCTCAATAATCAAGGACAGCCTTCCTAGTGAGCATGATTATCTGCCTGTTCTGACTCCCTGCTCCTCACCCAGGCAACCTCTCCATGCTCTTTCACTTCAACTGTCCTTTTGGATCAGATAGTCACAGACAGTTGGGTTTGGAGGGTAATCCACCAAGCGTACTGCTGGCAACAGAAATCTCCCCTCATCTTCTGTGAATTCTGTCTTGCCCAAGAAACCAGATTTCTCTATTAATCCCATTCCACAACATGATATTCCATGGAGTATTAGAAACAGTGCCCTTCAGTCTTTAAAGCAAAGGTTATTTTTTCAAGGAGTTTTCTGGTCCCCAAACCAGAAAGCTCCTGGAGGCCAATACTGGATTTTTTTACTTTAAATCTTTATGTCAAGACTTCCAAATTCAAGATGCTCTCATTTTAGAATCTTGTACTATTGATCCCAAGTCCAGCCTTCATGTTAAAGTTAGATCTAAAACATACTTATTTATCCATTCTTATTGCCATACAGTTCAGGTATTTCTTAAGATTTGTTGTATCTTGCTTATGTTATCAATTCTCTCTTTCTCCATTTTCCCCTTTGGACTCTCCACTGTACCAAAGGTGTTTAAAAAAATGCATGGCTCCAATCATAGATCATTGCAGACTTCAAGGCAGTCACATTTGGATGGTTGTCTAATTGCAGTCTCTTTTTCCAAGTGTCAGCAATCTCTAAAAACTGTCCAGGTGCTTCTACTCTGGGATTTCAAATTAACTGACAGAGGTCTCCTATCATCCATTCACACACAAATGAATTTCTCTGATGTTTGCTGACACAATCAAGAGAAAAGCTTTTCTCCCTCCAAACAAAGTAGAAATGTTCCAATAGTTCTTCCTGAGTTTCTACAGCCTAAACCAGGCTTTTCAAAATTGGTTTCTCAGAATTCTGGGGACCATGGCTTTGATGACTGTCATGTCACCAATCTGAGCTCTGCATCTATACCCTTTAGCATTCCAGATTCCAGTTTTGTTATTTGTGAAAAAGGAAATTGCATGATGGGTAGACCAGATAGCTTGCACACCAGATGTTCCATTCTCCCTTCTGTCCCTATTACAGTCAGTTACCTCAGATACTTCAGATGTAAAGTGGGGAGTAGTTTCAGAAAGAGTAAACAGTGCAAGCACTGTGGTATCCTGTATACAGACAATCACAAAAATTTCAAGGGAATGTTGACTGTTTTCAGTGCTGTGGAGGCCTTGAATCATCTCTGACCACCAAGACCTCTGCTAGTGTACAAAGACAGCATTACAGTGATATGATACATAAACAAACAAAGAGGTACCAGATCCCATCCCTTTTGCAAACTGGCTATAATGGCCTGAGGGGCATCAATTCAGTTCAGTCTGACTCGTCAAGCTTCATACATTCTGGCAGAACAAAACCTTATTGAAGACGAGCTCACCAGAGACAGGATAGACCTCAACACATAGAAACATCATCCTGGGGGGGGGGGGTCTTCCAAGGACTTATCTGCACATGAGAACATTTCAAGTAGATCTGTTTGCTTCCTTTTAAAGCAGACAGAAATTCTGCTACCAGAATCCTTGCAGACAGGTCAGTATGCCTTTCCACCCCGTCCACTGATTACCAGATTGCTTTCAAAAATCTAGAAGGACTCTCCAAAACTAGTAATGGTAACCCCCCCCCCCCAGTTTTGGTCAAGGCAAGAGTAATTATTCCTTCTTTTCAATCTGGCCAAGGTCAGTTACCTAATGCTTCCCCACAAACTGAATTTATCCACACAAGACATGCTGAATTTGATACAACCCAGTATGAAAATGCTTTTATTAAGTGCCTGGTTGATACAATGTTGATACCTTTTTGTCATCTTTGTTGAGAACATGCAGCAGGTTCTTAAGAGGGTGAGCAGACCTACTTCTAGGAAATCATATATGGTAAGTGGAAAATATTTTCTAGTTGGTGCCACTCTAAGACGCAAGATCCTTGGTTGGCCCAAATGCCTCTGGTTCTTGATTATTGTGTAAGTTACTGTTCAATGGTTTATCGTACTCTTCTATAAATGTATATTTGTCAACCATTGCTTGCCTGCATTAGATCCCCCTTTCCAACAATACTCAAGTAAAACAATTTTTGGAAGGGGTTTTGCATATCTGCTCACCTAAGAAACAGGTTGCACCTCCTTGAGATCTCTATTTTGTACTTGGAAAGCTTATGTAGTTTTCATTTCAACAGCTCATTAGACTGTTTAGAGGTTCTTAACATGGAAGGCTGCTTTATTCATTGCCTTGACATCTCCAAGGAGGGTATCTGAGTTACAAGCATTTATGGTTATACAAACTTACCTTTTAAACAATAACAGAGTTTCTCTGAGAACAAATCCTATCTTTACAACTGCAGTAGTTTCAGAGTTCACTTCATGCCAGACCATTAATCTCCCATTTTTACATGAACCTAGGAACAAGACAGAAATGATTCTTCACTCTTTGGATGTACACAGGTAGCTCAGATACTAAAACTCAACCTTTCAGTAAAGCTGATCATCTCTGTCTCTTATGAAAGGAAAGAGATAAGGGCAACCATTATCAGAGTTGACTATTTCTTTGTGGTTACCTTGTGTTATTACTTTTTGTTACACTCACCATAACAAGACATTCCCAGGAAGAATTACAGCTCATTCAACAAAGGCCTTGGCTTTTCAGTGATGTTCTGGAAAGGGTAGACTCTAGAAGCATTCTAGAAGCAGCAAGGTGCTGCTCACTATATACCTTTACAGAGCATGAAAGACAATTCTTTTTCCAGGTCCATAACTGGTCTTACTAGGACTAGGGAATACCATACTCTTAAGTACTGGCCACTGCCCTCTTTTACTATGCCTATCTAAGCTCTGATGTTCGACCCACATAGCTTAGGCTAATGCAGTGGTGATTCTTTTCAGAATATAATATAGTTGTGTAAGTAAACTTACCATAGCAGTACATGTACTGATTGATCACTATTGAAGTAGGCAACATTCACTCCCTCCAGCACTTTTTCCCAGTTGTTCTCCCTAATATCTTGTCAGGGTGTGGTTCATTTCACCCTTTTGTATATAGTTACAAGGATAGTTCTTTTTGTTTCCTAACACATGTATTCAGGACGTTTGC
>NC_056727.1:241220284-241307784 GCF_019279795.1 Protopterus annectens
GTGGGCTAATGTTTGTTTAACACTTCCAGGGTGGAGGCTAAATATTCATCCATTGGAAATGCACAAATTTTAATTCAAATATAGGTAATGCCTGTGTTTGCTTAACAGATACACACACACACACACACACACACACACACACACACACACACACACACACACACACACATTGCCCACACATGCACACACAGATCACACATATACTTATGAACATTCACACAAATTTATAATGTTTCTTATCAGCATCATTCTCACAACATTTCTTTAGGATAATTCATTTAATCCAGTTTGAAAAACACAAAACAATCCTCTGCCTGTCCATATAATAAATGTTAAAAGGTTATAGTAGTTAAAAGACTTATGAACCTGGCAGTACATTCTTCTGCCAATTGCTTAGTATATATCTACATTTAAAATGTTCTGTCAAACCATTTTGAAACCTGAAACTGGCGCAGTTTCTTTTGATGATGTGTATCAGAAACAAATACTTGTAAAAGATATCTGAAGGTCAGATTGACTGACTAACTTTAATTTCTGCAGCTAGGCAAATCCTGTTAATTAAAAATAACACCTTTCCTTCAACTCCCCACCCCCAATAAGATCTTCACTTAACTAGTTCAACAAAGTTATCCTCTCTATTTCACTTCTCACTGAAGATTCAAGGTTAGCATGTTAATAGGAAAAGTTTGTTGTGGCAGAAGTGTCAGCACTAAACTAATGGCAGCCATTTGCACCTGCATGTGAAGTGACCTGTTGAAAGATCTCCAGTCTTTTGTCTGGCTCTGTATTGACACCTGTCAGTTTAAAGAGTCAGCCATGAGAAAAAAGACAAAAAGAAAAAAATGAGAGTGGATAACTTTTTACTGGCTTTCATGTGACAAAATACAGTACGCAGCTGTCAGATAAAACACTTCAGTGCAAAACGATGCTTCCTGTAAGAATTCATTCAGTACAAGGCATGTATTTGACGTTGTGAGAATATCCATTCAAGTAGTGTCCTGCAGTTGTAATTTGTTTCTTTATATATCCTTCCTTCCTCATACCCAACACATACAAAGATTCCTAATTCTCTTTTCATTTTACTGTATTTCTGATTTGCAGTTTGTAAAATAGGATTATGCAAATAAAATGCTGTACTTTTCATTAAAGCTGGAAAAATAATTCTTGGCTCAATTTTTTTCTTTTTCAAAAACAGGCTGTGACTACAACATTTTGCAAGGAAGCACAGACACGTTGAATATGGAAGGAAACATTATACTGTCCAGTGAGCATAGATGTCTTTCTGCTTTATTTTGTCCATAAATCCTAACTTTCTGGATAAATTTCTGTATGAGTGTGCACACAAACACATACATGCTCCATTCTCCTTTATATGTGTCCCCACATACTTGAAACATATCCGCACATGCAGAGTCAGCCTATCAAAGGTAGGAAATGACACTCCAGTGACACACTGTTATATATAGTGTTCTTAAATAAGGTATCTAAGGACACTATATGTGATGTTCTCTCTCTCTCTCTCTCTCTCTCTCTCTCTCTCTCTCTCTCTCTCTCTCTCTCTCTCTCAGTGCTGTTGACACCAATGCAGTAGTGTGCATTGCACAGACTTCCACTGGCATTGCTTAGCACATGCTGTCTCACTTCCTAAGCGTGTTTACCTTCAGAGATGTGACTTTCACCATTTAATCCAAAAATGGACATGCGTTTACCTCACCCTTATTTTTTTTTGTTTGTTTGTTATGTATCAACGTTGAAATTCTAATAGGAACAACCAGAAGTGTCAGGCTTTGTTAAGGGCAGATCCTGCCTCTTAAACCTGGTTGATTTCTTTGAAACAGTCACCAAGGCCATTGACGAGGGGAAGGTGGTCCACACAGCCTACCTGGACCTCGCAAAAGCCTTCGATACAATACCCCACTCGGGCATTATAGATAAGCTCACCAGCTTAAATATAAACCCCTATGTCACTAGATGGATTGCAAACTGGCTCAAGGACAGAACCCATATGATTAGAATTGCTGGAGCCATGTCAGACTCCAAACCAGTTACAAGTGGTGACCCACAAGGCTCAGTCCTGGGACCTCTCTTGTTCGATATATATATTTCTCGGAGGTACAGGCCAACACGGAAGGATTGTGGCTGACCAAGTTCGCAGATGACTGCAAACTGGGTGCCATAATCGACTCTCCAGCCGACACAAGCATCCTCCAAAAGGGCCTCATAGAAACAGACAACTGGTGCCAGAGCCATGGCCTCAAGCTAAATGCCAAAAAGTATATAGTCATCCCCTTTGGCAAAAACAAAGTGCCCACAAATTACCACATAGGTGGTAATCCATTAAGTACAGAAGAAGTAATTAGGGACCTGGGGACCCAAGTTGATAGCAATCTCTCATTTGACAACCACGTGGCCAAAGTGGTTAGAAAAACATTTTATATAGCCCACCTAATCATGAAGGGATTCACATCTAGATCAGGGGAGGTCATCGTGCCTCTTTACTCATCCCTCATCAGGCCCATAATTGAGTACAATGCCCCTTTTGGGATGTACCTTACCAGACACCTGCAGCAACTGGAAAGACCCCAAAAGTACCTCACCAAGAGGATCAAAGGGCTCAAACAGATGCTATATGCTGCCCAGTTAAAGAAACTCCAGCTCTACTCAGTGGCATACTGCCTGTTCAGAGGCGATCTGTGCCTGACATATAAAGCCATGTTCAACCCGGAATTAATGGACATGCTGCACCTCAGAAAATCCAAATCCCATCGAGCTATGTGCTCGAGAGACATGAACCTCAGCACTGAAATAAATAGGACATGCTGGAGGGACAGATTCGTAACCCAGAGGCTCCCTTCACTCTGGAATAAAATCCCAGTCCAGGTTAGGCAGAGTCCCTCATTGACTCTCTTCAAGAGGAATCTTGATGAGTGGATGGGAGATTGTAGGTTTACCCCGGGTATCACTTCTGTGTCACTGTTAGACAGAGGCACAGTATACTAACCTCGAAAAAGGGCATAGCAAAATAAATTTAAAATGGGTGCCGAAAGCCAAACACATTCTGACTAGGCTTATAAATGCCCTAGGGTAGATAGCCTAGTATGAACCTATGAACCTATGAACCTATAAGCAGTACTGCAGCAAAAAGACCAAGACTGAAAAAGTGTGATACTTGTTGCAGAGAGATTAAGTCCTTTGTTTCTGTATCTAAATGAAGCTGTAGTGTTCTAAGAGGTATCTCAAAAGCAAGACCAGAAGAGAGGGACATGTACACTGTTAACTGTGAATTTAAAAAAAAAAGTCCTGTCAGACTTCCACATCAAGGACAGATTATCTGCTCTTTCACATTGCTGATCATGTCCCTTTGCATTAAACCAAGCATTGGCTGCCATTTAATGAGTCATAGTCATAACTGCTGTTTAAATGATTACACACACTGCTTTCAGGAGCAAATTGGCAACTCTATGAGTGCCAGTCATGACCCCTTACTGTTTGCACCCATAGAAAATGTATTTTTTATCTATATCTCAAAGATTCCTCAGCTTTAGCAATACTCATTCCCTGGATAGAATTGTTTCCTTCATCACTTTTTGTGATAATCTTCTCAAACTTGTCCTTATCAACTTGTAATTACTCCAAAACAAACCTCTTCTGATTTATCAACCTACTTAATGACACAAATTGTGGAATTCCCCAAAAGAACTGAGTACCTGATAATATTGCATACACCTCTTATTTGTGTTCTGTTATGGAGAGATGCATCATGGTAAATGCAGAGATAAGCCCACATGGGGAATTGCCATGTAAGCAAGTTTGACAGAAAAGTGAAGAAAGTTCAAGTCATGTGTGACAGATCCCTGCATACCAATATAAAAGGGAGCTGAAAATGAAATAAAATCCTCCAATATTCTATCGAAAAGAGCAAAGCCAAGTATGAACTCAGGGTCAATGCCAGCTCTGAAGATAACCAGAGAGCCTTCAGTTACACCAGGAAGCATAAAAATGATGCCCATTACTGTACTGAACCTACTTCAAACAGGCTCCCACACTCTGATCTCAAAGTTATTGCTAGTATCTTCACAGATTAATTCTGTGGTGATTTCACAGCCTCAGCCCAGCTAGATATCTCCAGCACTAGCTGCCTTGTGACTCCTCCCCAGCCACTTTGGAACAGATTATTATACATTATTCAACATGGAAAGTACTAACTCTGTGGTACCTCATAATATCTTCCTCTGTCTTCTAGTAAGTGTTGCAATCTAACCAAACCTTTCGTATGCCTTACCATTTTATGTTTCTCCATGGGCTATATATTTGAAAATTGGAGAACATTCTTACTGACACCACAACAGACCAAAGTCACTATAGACCTGGTAGCCACAGAAATGTCACATGTCAAGTTATGGCGTGCATAATTGCTGAGCTGATAAAACAATGATACAGGTGAACTAGAAATGTTGAACCAAGACCAGTTGGGATTTGTAAAACGTAGAGCATGACTACCGACCTCAGTCAAGTTCTTTGAAGTGGTAAGCCCTGGATAAGGGTCTAACAATCTGTATATTGTTTAGCTTGACCTGGCCAAGACCTTTTCATACCATCCCATATGCTTGTATGACAGTGAAGCTCTTCCAGCTTAATATAAATCCATAATTTATTCACTGGATTGCCAAGTAGTTTGGCAAAAGAACCACAAAGTTCTATTATTGGGTACAATATAAGCATTAACACCAGAAGGGTTACTTGGAATCTACTTCTTAGAAGTAAAAACAGAAGTCAAAGGATTATTGCTAACTATATTTACTGATTTCTGAAAAAGGGATACAATTGTCAGATCACCCTCAGACACTTAGATATTAAAACAGGAACTGGACTGGATCAACTTCCAGTGTGTCAGAAACAGGCTCATCTTAAATAACAAAAATTCAGTATAGTTACCTTTGAGAAAGACATTACGCCATCCTCTCGCCATACTACTAGAAGCCCTTTCAAAACAGATAACAATTATTTTGTACTCAGGTATCTATGTTAATAATAATCTCTCTTTTGATATCCATAACCTAGCAATGGTTAGGAAATCCTTCAACCTTGCTCTGCTGATCTGTAGAGATATTTTACTTTAATTATCTGTTGACTAAGTCCACTGATCACAAATGTATCTTTTCAGGTGATATTCTGCAGCATTGTTGAGATAAAAGACTTGTTCATGGTCACAAAGTAGGCTAATGGGCATTGATGGATTAAAACCCTGGTCAAAACAAAGTTACTCACTACAGCTCATAACCATAATTCTTTGTACTGTCAGATATTTCTGCTAGGCCTCTGCTAGCTTCCCTAGGCTGTATGTAGTCTGCTCTTCCCCCATTGGACTGATCCTTGAATACAATGCCCTCATTGGAATATGCATCACAAAGTACCTCGAATAACTTTAAAGACCTAAAAGGCTTCTAAATAGGCAGAATTATGGACAATATAATCTAAGCAGCCACACATCAATGGTGTATTGGAGAAAAATTAACTACGATGGCAGTTGAAATTAAATGCATTCAGAAAGCCAGGACTTAATTACTATTGGTCTATTGAAAGTGTGTTGAATTTACATAAGCTGCCACACAATCTGTAAAGGTTTTTAGTGAATTTTTTGATGAATATTTTATATACTAAAAATATAGACATGAAAACTGTCATGACAATTTATTTCAAAGCACTGACATTGTTTCCGAGCTGTTAATAACTTATCCTGGGATTCAGTAAGGTTCCGTGCAGGAATAGCTTATTCCTGCATGGAAGTGACCGTTTAGGAGCAGCATGGCAGAGCACCTTGTTTAGTAATGAAGGAGTGCTGCTTGTGTTCCTAAATGGACACGGAGCATGGACGAGTGCAGGGGGTGTGTCTGAGAGCTGAGCTCTCACAATACACATGCCCCTGCACTCAGTAAGTACTGTTTGGCAATAACAAGGAGTGAGAACACTCATAGGAGGTTGTATACCTCCCATCTGTACAAATCATAGCATAATGTCCACACATTTGTTGCCCATACAGTTGGCCTGTACCCCAGTTGTATCCTGAAATCACGGGATGATGTCAGGAATGAAGCCGTGAAATAATAGCATACATATGAGTGTCATACACCAAAACCGTCAGAAAACCTATATTAAAAACAATCCTGTTTCTCTAGCAACTGTCCCAAGTTCATAAAAGCTATAATTAAAATATGTCCATAGTTGGACCTCATGTTGTCAAGCTTTGTCCAGATAATGTGCATTAAGAGGTTGAGAGGTATGGGGGGGTTGCTAGGATGTCTGCCAAATGTGCAGATGCATGCAGGAATCCACAGCAATAAGTGAAACCTGTCCCTTCCAAGAGAAAATAGCAGCAGAATTTTTTTTTTATCAAACAGATTAAATTTAACAGTAGGTGCACGGGTTTGCCCATTGCTTAGCTACACATACTATAATGGCACAAGAAGATAAATATCAAGATACATGCAAATGAAGCAGTACTGCAATAGTGTAGTGGTCAGAGCGTTCGCCTTGCGAGCAGTCATTCCCAATTCAATTCTCACTCTAGTAAATTCCATTTTCCATGTCAAATCACTTTATGAACAATATTTTTTGTTGTATAACCTACTAAATAACATATATTTGTGAACTGGAGTACTGCATTAAATGCAGATGTGAGGTGTCATTCTAATAATGTTGTAAAATCCACAGATAAACACAAGTGCCCCATGCAGTATATGTACACATGAGTCAAGGATACAAATCAAAGGTATAATGTGTAATGAATGATAAATCCATAGAGTGTCCAAATCCACCACCTTCCCAAGAGCCATGTTACATTTCTGTCTAAATGAATGCAGGGGTAAGCGGGAGTAAGCACTTGTAAACAGTAGTAAGTGGGTATAAGCCTGTTTGTGTGGGGGTAAGCAATTCACATACAGGTTAAGCAATATTGAAGCTAACTCTCTGTAAGCATATTTAACTGGAAGTTAGCAATGCTTATCATCATGCAAACTCGCTTACAATTGCTTAAAAGTGCCTTAACCACTCTGTATCCACCAATAGCTGTTCTGCCCAGCAACAAAATAAACAGCCCTTGCAGGACTTGAACCCAGGACTATAGTCACAGTAGTTAACCAGTAAGCCATCACAGCAGTACATAAGATTCAGGTATCACCAAACAGATCGTCACTATAGAAAAATAAAAATTAACATGTGAAAGGAATCTATATACAGTTTTACGTTGTATAACCTACTACATAACATAAATATGTGAACTGGAGTACTGCATTAAGTCGAGATGTGAGGTGTCATTGTAATAAAGTGTTGAAATCCCTCAATAAACACAAGGACCCCATACAGCATATGTACACATGAATCATGGATACCAAACACATATATAACATGTAATGAATGATAAATCAATGAAATAAAATATATACTTAAGGGGTGAAGTGCCTCCAAAACAAAGTTATAAGTCCAGTAGAAAAAAAGAAATTAGAAGCACACCACGACAATCGAAGCCAACTTAAAAAGCTGATGTATCCTTTATTTGTAGAAAGTAAGCACTTTCACGCCTCACAGGGCACTTCTTCAGACTTTAATGAAAATAAAAAGTAAAAAAACTCCCTTATATCTCTACTTAACTCTTTCTTAAGCCAATGAAATCTCTGAATGTCAATTAGCTAATTAATTCTAATTAATTCTAATTTACAGCATTTAATTTCCTTGTCTTTAGAGAGATCTTATAAAGACAGTTGTTGACTGATAGAATTGTCTAATAAAACTGGCAGTCTACTGTTTCTAAAAATAAAATATTAATAAAATATATTCATACACATGATGTACCTATACGCAAACAGACATACATAAAAAATTCATATAGAAACATAAAAATATAAAAATACATAAACATAAATATGAAAATGTAAAAAATACATACATATACATATCCATATCTGTATACTTATATGTGACTCAATCTATACCTCGATGTTATGTATAAATATATAAGTGTGTAAAAGTGTATATATATATATGTGAATAAGTATGTATAAAAAATATATATAAAAATATATATATATGATGCATAAAAAAAAAATATATATATATATATATATATATATATATATATATATATAAGTATATATGAATATATATGTGGACGTATGAAATAAATTTAATATATGATGGAAATGTATGTGAATGTAAATATAAAAGGGAATGTAAAAATGTATATAAAAAAGTAAATATATGCTAAAGTATGTATGTGAGAATCGCATGAATGTGTATGTGAGAGTATGTGGTAAAAATCAGTATGAATTAAGTGCAATATGTGTACTTGAATGAGAGAAGCTAGTGTATGCAAGTGTAGAACTGTATGGAAAGAGCAGTGTTGTTAATGTCTCAATGGTCTATCTTTCAAAAAGGGTTTTAAAGAAACTCTATCATTGAGACCATGTCTAATATCAGCTTGTAGTCTGATTATCCATTTGTTCTCTTCTTTTTCAGTAAAGTTACTTATGTTTCCTAGCCTTGTGGTGGTATGTATTAGTTCTAAAACCATGAACTTAAATTTATGTGTGGTATCATTATAAATCACATGTTTGGCTAGGGCGTTGGTCTCATTCTCTTTGCTTATGGCATATAGATGTTCCCTAATTCTCTCTCTTAATGTTCTATTCATTTTACCAACATAATACATATTGCATTTCTGACAAACACCTAAATAAACAACATTTCTGGAAGCACAACTAGCATAGAAATCAAACTCATAACATCCTTGTGTGTCAGGATGTATGAAAGTATTTCTATTATATATATATTGACACTGGTTACAATTGTAACAAGGAAAAGTTCCCTTTTTTACTGAAAGTATTCTAGTCTGTTTGTGCTCATAACATAGTAGTCTCTTCAAGGACCTAGTGTTCTTATAACTGAAGCTCGGATGGTGACCTACTATCTTACTAATCTCTTCATCTAAAGTCAAAATTCCCCAGTTCTTTCTAATAACATCTGTTATCATTCTATTACAGATAGTATAAGGAATATTAACTCTTTGTCCAATCTTGTTATTTCTTTTCTGATGAACTACCATATTATTATTCTGTTGTTCAGCACCTTCTATATATGGACGTCCTTTTCCTGTTCGATCCACATAATTTAGATTCTCTAAATCTTTTTTATTATAACCCCTGTCTGATAAATCCTTTTCTGTGTCTAATAAGGCTTTTTCAAAAATTTCCTGTTTACTAGTTAACCTTGAGCATCTCAATGCCTGGTTCTTTATCACGTTTTTATATATATGTGGGGGATGCATACTGGTTCTGTGTAAGAAGGCATTTCTTCGACAGGGTTTCCTATAGATAGATGTATGTATCTTATCTCTATCTTTTGAAATCAACACATCTAGAAACTCTATAGAATCTTTTGAGCAGTTACTAGTTAATGTTAAAAAGCTAGTGGTGCCATTTATATAGGTAATAAAATCATTGAGTGATTCATAGTCTCCTCCCCAAATCAAAAAGAGGTCATCCACAAATCTCTTATAAAGTCTAATATATTTAGAAAAACCAGTATGTTGTAGAATGTATGTATGCTCCCAGTAAGCAAGTACTAAATTTGCATATGAGTTGGTGCATGGGGTACCCATTGCCACTCCTGTTGTTTGCAAAAAATACTTATCAGCAAATATGAAAACATTATTATTTAAAATTATTTCCAATAACATTATAATCTTAATTACCTCATCCCTTGTTATATCTTTCTGAATTAGGTACAACCTTAAATATTCTAGACCTACATCACTGGGTATACATGTAAATAGAGACTTTACATCCAGGGTTACTAGATAATCTGTTTCCATCAAGAGCCCATCACTATTTAATGTAGTTAGTGCTTCTAAAAACGGTTGCGTGTCCCTAAGAATAGATGTAGTTGTTTGTACAATAGGTTTTAGCTGTTTCTCTATATAGATGGAGATGCTCTCAGTTAACCATCCCTTACCGGAGACTATGGGTCTCAGAGGTGGTTTTTGTAGGTTCATATGAATCTTTGGTAAACCTCTAAACATAGGAACTAGTGGTTTCTCAATAAGAAAGTATTTGTAAAGATCATTATCTATAATAGAGCACATTAGCATATCATATAAATATGTGTATACATTCTTATTTATTTATTTATTTTACATTTGTTGACCGGGCTAGTCTAGCTGGATATATGTCCATTTTCAGTAGAGGCCCGGGGAGAAAAGCTCCAAACAGGAAATTGACAAAGTTAAACTAAGCAATTCTACAGAATTAAAACTAGGCAATACTAAATAAATTGAACTAAGCATTTCTATACAGAAAATGTAAAATAAGCAAAATTAATTTTTTTTTTTTTTTTTTACAAAATCACACTAGAAAGTTATGAGCAATTATTAGATAAATGGAATAATAAATGTATCTTATTCTCATTATAGGAGAGTAAGAGTAGAGTTGAAGGCAGTGGATACAGGTGTAGGAATAGAGTTAAGATTAAAGAATGGAAGAGAAAAGATATCAATGGGGGTTAGTACATGGACAAAGCCAGTGTGCTTTCAGATGTTTTTAAGATGTTTCTTGAAAAGAAAAGTAGAATTAATGGTAGATAATGCAGCAGGAAGTTGATTCCAGACTTTACCTACGGTGTTAGCGAAAAGAGAATCACCAGCTTTGTTATTAGCTTTGCTGGATAAAACTAGGAGCTTGTTAGCAGAGCGTAATGTAGGTAGATTATTGTAAGGAGTAATAAGATTAGACAAGATAGGAGTGTTGTTAGGGTGGTGTAGAATCTTTTGTGTTATAAGCAATTGTTGAAAGAGTATATGGTTTTGCAGTTCTAGCCACCCTAGTTGTTTGATGTTAAGACAGTGGTGAGTTTTAAAGCGGAACTTGTGATAAATCTAGTTATGCTATTATAACATATGGAGAGCTTAGTGAGGTTGCTTTTGGATAGATTGGTATATATGACAGAGGCATAAAAAAGGGTGGAAATGAGGTGGGTCTGAGCAATTGTTTTCCTTGCAGAGGGGGTAAGGAAGGTTTTATTCTGTAGAGTGAGCCAAGTTTTCTGTTAACAGACTTAATGGTGGCGTTTATGTGTTCATCAAAATTGAGATGATTATCGATAGTTACCCTAGTAGACGGGTTGTAGTGTCTGGGAAGATGTTGGTACCATTGTTAGAGGTTATAGAGAAGAAAGGAGTGGCTGATTTGTGAGTAGGAGTAAAAAGCAATAGCTTTGTTTTTTTGGGGTTTAAGAGGAGGCAGTGTTGCATAAACCAGTTTTCAACATTCTGAAAAACAGTTTGTGTGAGGGAATGGAGAGAGGGTATATCATTGGCTGTACATATTAATGTGGAGTCATCTGCATATTGAATGCAGGTGGCTTGGGGTATGTTGATGTGTAAGTTGTTAATAAATAAGGAGAAGAGTAGGGGACCTAGGATGGAGCCCTGTGGGACTCCAATGTTTACAGGAAGTAGTGAAGATAGACAAATATTTTATTAAGACAGTCTTAATTAAAACATTCAATTCCATAGGAGTTAAGCACTTCTTTCTCATAAAAGTCCTTGTCTAATATCACAGTGGCACCTCCCTTATCCGCAGGCCTAATCACAATATTTACATTATCCTGTAATTCATTTAAAGCTTGTCTTTCTTCACTAGTTAAATTAAAAAACTGCATTTTTGGCTTACAAGATCTATCATTAAACAGTGCTAATAAGTCCGCAGTACATGCTTTTTCAAAACATTCTAAATAACTGTGTAGTGGAGGTATAAAAGTTGATGGTTTAGAAAATACACCGACATTGTTATTCATTAAACCTTGATCATCATTATTGTATAGTAAGCCTAATGCTAAAGCACTTGAGGTCAATTATAATATTAGTTACATCAACAGACTGTGAAGGAATAAAAGATAATCCTTTATTCAAAACAGTTACCTCCATTGATGTTAAAGTATGTTTTGATAAGTTCACTATTAAGTCCTTTGTGCTTGCTTCAGAATTTTCTTCTGGAATTCGTATGGCTCCTCGGACGTCTTCCTCTTGTGACCCTTGTAAGTCGGACTCCATTCTTGTCTGTTCATAGGTTTGAACGAAAGGGGAAAATGGAGCTCTTCATGTAATTCCTCTATGGTATCTATTGCTGTTGTTGTTGTTAGCATCGTTTTAGGTCGAACGACCGGTTGAGGATTGTCTTTGAATGAAGAGACATGCTCTGAATTGTCCTTGAATGTAGTGACAGGCTCAGCGTGTATCTCCACCACTACCTCTTTCTCGTTTTGCATGCTATTAGCCAGAAATGATGTAATAGAACCGGTAGTGGTGGTAGGAACAGTAACTCGATCGTACTGTGTTACTGCTTTCTCAATGTAAGAGGGAGTTTCAGCATTTCTGGTCCTGATGGACTCCTTTGGCCAGGAGAAGATGTTCCCCTTGGCGAAATCTAGACAGTCCCTTTCTAATTTCCTTTTTTTAGCTAAGAGTAGTCTATTATCATGTATAGATAATGTGGTTGATAGTTCACTAAAAAAACCCTCTGTCTGTATGTTATTAAGGGATTTAACCAAAAGTTGATTTAATGTATCTGCTTCGCTTTTCAGTTCAGATTCTATGGTAGTATATTGCTCTATTAAAAGTTCAATATATTTAAAGCTGGTTTCCAAATTAATTTTTTGCCATTTCGACAATAATTCAGGGAACTTACAAAAACCACCTCTGAGACCCATAGTCTCCGGTAAGGGATGGTTAACTGAGAGCATCTCCATCTATACAGAGAAACAGCTAAAACCTATTGTACAAACAACTACATCTATTCTTAGGGACACGCAACAGTTTTTAGAAGCACTAACTACATTAAATAGTGATGGGATCTTGATGGAAACAGATTATCTAGTAACCCTGGATGTGAAGTCTCTATTTACATGTATACCCAATGATGTAGGTCTAGAATATTTAAGGTTGTACCTAATTCAGAAAGATATAACAAGTGATGAGGTAATTAAGATTATAATGTTATTGGAAATAATTTTGAATAATAATGTTTTCATATTTGCTGATAAGTGTTTTTTGCAAACAACAGGAGTGGCAATGGGTACCCCATGCGCCAACTCATATGCAAATTTAGTACTTGCTTACTGGGAGCATACATACATTCTACAACATACTGTTTTTTCTAAATATATTAGACTTTATAAGAGATTTGTGGATGACCTCTTTTTGATTTGGGGTGGAGACTATGAATCACTTAATGATTTTATTACCTATATAAATGGCACCACTAGCTTTTTAACATTAACTAGTAACTGCTCAAAAGATTCTATAGAGTTTCTAGATGTGTTGATTTCAAAAGATAGAGATACGATACATACATCTATCTATAGGAAACCCTGTCGAAGAAATGTCTTCTTACACAGAACCAGTATGCATCCCCCACATATATATAAAAACGTGGTAAAGAGCCAGGCATTGAGATGCTCAAGGTTAACTAGTAAACAGGAAATTTTTGAAAAAGCCTTATTAGACACAGAAAAGGATTTATCAGACAGGGGTTATAATAAAAAAGATTTAGAGACTCTAAATTATGTGGATCGAACAGGAAAAGGACGTCCATATATAGAAGGTGCTGAACAACAGAATAATAATATGGTAGTTCATCAGAAAAGAAATAACAAGATTGGACAAAGAGTTAATATCCCTTATACTATCTGTAATAGAATGATAACAGATGTTATTAGACAGAACTGGGGAATTTTGACTTTAGATGAAGAGATTAGTAAGATAGTAGGTCACCATCCGAGCTTCAGTTATAAGAACACTAGGTCCTTGAAGACACTACTATGTTATGAGCACAAACAGACTAGACTACTTTCAGTAAAAAAGGGAACTTTTCCTTGTTACAATTGTAACCAGTGTCAATATATATATATAATAGAAATACTTTCATACATCCTGATACACAAGGATGTTATGAGTTTGATTTCTATGCTAGTTGTGCTTCCAGAAATGTTGTTTATTTAGGTGTTTGTCAGAAATGCAATATGTATTATGTTGGTAAAATGAATAGAACATTAAGAGAGAGAATTAGGGAACATCTATATGCCATAAGCAAAGAGAATGAGACCAACGCCCTAGCCAAACATGTGATTTATAATGATACCACACATAAATTTAAGTTCATGGTTTTAGAACTAATACATACCACCACAAGGCTAGGAAACATAAGTAACTTTACTGAAAAAGAAGAGAACAAATGGATAATCAGACTACAAGCTGATATTAGACATGGTCTCAATGATAGAGTTTCTTTAAAACCCTTTTTGAAAGATAGACCATTGAGACATTAACAACACTGCTCTTTCCATACAGTTCTTCACTTGCATACATTAGCTTCTCTCATTCAAGTACACATATTGCACTTAATTCATACTGATTTTTACCACATACTCTCACATACACATTCATGCGATTCTCACATACATACATTAGCATATATTTACTTTTTTATATATACATTTTTACATTCCCTTTTATATTTACATTCACACACATTTCCATCATATATTAAATTTATTTCATACGTCCACATATATATTCATATATACTTATATATATATATATATATATATATATATATATATATTTTTTTTTTTTTATGCATCATATATATATATTTTATATATATTTTTTATACATACTTATTCACATATATATATATATATATATATATATATATATATATATATATACATACATACACCTTTACACACTTATATATTTATACATAACATCGAGGTATAGATTGAGTCACATATAAGTATACAGATATGGATATGTATATGTATGTATTTTTTACATTTTCATATTTATATGTTTATGTATTTTTATATTTTTATGTTTCTATATGAATTTTTTATGTATGTCTGTTTGCATATAGGTACATCATGTGTATGAATATATTTTATTAATATTTTATTATTATTTTTAGAAACTCACAGTAGACTGCCAGTTTTATTAGACAATTCTATCAGTCAACAACTGTCTTTATAAAGATCTCTCTAAAGACAAGGAAATTAAATGCTGTAAATTAGAATTAATTAGAATTAATTAGCGAATTGACATTCAGAGATTTCATTGGCTTAAGAAAGAGTTAAGTAGAGATATAAGGGAGTTTTTCACTTTTTATTTTCATTAAAGTCTGAAGAAGTGGCCTGTGAGGCGTGAAAGCGCTTACTTTCTACAAATAAAGGATACATCAGCTTTTTAAGTTGGCTTCGATTGTCGTGGTGTGCTTCTAATTTATTTTTTCTACTGGAATGATAAATCAATGCTAAACAGCAAATAGTGTGCAAATTAAAAATTAAGCGACGCTAAGCATTGCACACCTCTGCTTACTAGGTGTAAACAATGTGTAGGCCAGGTAAATCAGTTTTCCCATTGGTATATCCCTTTAAGCAATGCCAACTTTAGGTAAGCAGGTTTACCCATAGCTTAGTATTTTCAAAACCGTCCAATTATGGCAAAGTGTGGGAAATTGGCCCTATTTAAACCCCACAGGTGGGAATACATCTCATAACTGGTTGCAGCTTCCTCCTGTAGGCACTATGACCAGTGTGGGTGAAGGATTGTGCTTCCAGGTGCAGTGCTGGAGCATTCAGGAGTCAAAAGTCATGGCAGGACTCCTTGTTAAAGACCATGACCAGAGACTGCTGCAGGGCCAGTACCAGGTTTCCTAATATAAAGTGGAAGCCTGGGACCATCTTGCCCGTGACCTCACCAGTGCCACTGGCATCCCTCAAACTGGTGAGCAGGTCAGGCATCACTATGCCGACCTGAAACAGAGAAAGAGGGAGCTCTTGGATCAGTGTATCCAAGAGGCTAGGCAGACGGGTGATGTCCCAGCTGTGTGCAAGTATCAGTCTACTACCTGTATAATAATTGCCAGCTCATGTATATTATGGATAGGTATGGCTAAATATTCCTCTTATGTCTCTGACAGTGGCAGATGAGCGGGTGGTGAATCGGGAAGCCCATGCCTGTAGACTGCAGAGGTTGTGTCGCGAGGCAGGTTAGTAATAATCTTGAATGTTCTGTCATAAGAAATAAATCTAAAAGTAGTAGAAAGTTGATTGCCAGTATAAAATCTATATTGTGTATGGAATGTACTGAATAAACCAGACAATATAGCAGGAAGAGTCCAATACAGGTAGTATGTAAATAAAAGGTTAACAGCCTGGCAATAAAGGTCTAACTGCTGGACTGTTTGTGTTTACTCTGGTATCATATGGTAATGTAGTGCTGCAATCTCTTAATAGTACTGTTGTATTAAGCACTGTTAGCCACACTATGCTACATAAACAAAATGTGTAGGAATGTCTGTATACGACTGCTGTAATCACAAGAGGTCATATTGTACAACTGAGAGAGACTTAGACAGAAAACAGTGAAAAGATAGACAACATAATCCAAATAGCACACTCAACTGACATGTGAAGTGTTGTATTTTTAGCACACACAGCCATGGTTCAAATCCTGGGAGTGGTAGTAAGCTGTATGCAGAATCATACCCACCAACTGTACAGATATTGTCAGAAAGTCCAGATATTTAGTGTAAGTCTGTCACCCTGTCCACCTGGCAAATCACTGGGATGATCCCTGAAGTTTAGGCAGCAAATAATGACATACAACTGATTGTCAGACATCATAACTGTCAGAAATATATCTATAAGAACAAACCTGTTAGCAACTCACCAAAGTGTTATATGAGTAATAAGCAAAGTATGTCCCAACTCCAACCCATGGTGTAAAGCTATGACCAGAGTGTGTGCAGTAACATAGTGAGACGTATGTGCATAATAATAATGTGGAATCTGGTAATATGTCTGACAACATTCAGGTAGTGTTAACAAACATTCCCCCCACAGGTCTGTCAGATACTAAAACTATGCCTAGAAATAAAAGATTGAAATCCTGGACTGGTACTGTTTATTCTGGTATTGTATGGCAGTGTTAGTGTTGCAGTATCTCTGACTAATAAGCTATTACTCATCACTGTCATCCACACAGTGCTACATAATAAAACTGTCTAGGAAACCCTGTATAAGAGTGTTGTAATTACAAGGTCAGATTGTAAAACCATGAGAGACTTATAGACAGAATTCTCAGAGAAAAGATACACAGCAATATCTATATAGCACACCCAACTGTGATTTGCACTGTTTTATTTTAGCACACACAGCCATGGTTCGAATCCTGGGAGTGGTAGTAAGCTATATGCAGAATCTTACCCCTCGACTGTACAGATCTGTTCGGAATGTCCAGAGAATTGGCCCATAGCTGCTGGCTGTTACCCTGTCCCCCTGGCATATCAGCGTGCTAATCTCTGACATTTAGGCAGCATTTAATGTCATATAAACAAAAAAGGCAACGTGGTATACCAGACCTTCCAAATTTATTGTTAGCGCTTTTGGGCATAACAGTGCATGACCTTCTTCAGACAAAAAACATGAAAAAAAAGAACTTTCTTGGTTTAAATAAACCAACAGTGACATCATCAAGTCATCAATTTAAAATTAAAGAAACATTTACACATAACTAAAACATAATATGTATGTTTATATATGTAAATAAACACCCTTTCTAGAACATATAATTGTAATCATTAAAAATTAAACTGCAATATAAAAATCTTATACCTATCTCCATGGCAAAATAAAAAAGTAGATTCTTATCAAATTAACATCTTTCTAAAGATTTTAATCTTAATAAACATTTTAAAGAGCATGACTCATTTAATCCTGGGTACATATAAGCATTGATTAGAACTTGTCACCACAATTCTCTCTGCTCTAATAAAAGAAAAGAATTAGGTTGCCACAATGAGGATGTATCTGTTACATAACAATGCTTAACTGAAAACATCACTATCACACTGACAAACAGAACAGTCTGTATGACAATAAGCACTAGGCCACCAATATTCCCAAAGTGAAATTTATGAAAATGTACAGCCATATACCTTAAGGCTCCCCTACTTTTGCATGACAGTGCTGCATGATATGTGTGAGGGATATCAATACACGCATACATATACAGCAGTAAGTGTGTGCAAAATGGACGGTTATGTCAGGTGCGAACCCTATGTTGGGAACACATTGCCCATGTTTGTGAAGGTGGGATTGGGAATTTGGGGAAGGATAGCAGGTATATTTGTGGAGGTGGGTTGGGTTCGAAGATAGAGAAGACAGCCTACAGGGGCAGTATATGACACATGTGGTTGGTAAACACCCTGGAAGGGGAGTGTCATCTGAGATGTGGAAGCCCCATGAGCCCCCATATGGAGACAATGGGAACAAGGCCCCCACCCATGGTCAGTCACAACATCAGCTTCATGGCCCTGAAGGTGCCTGAGCTGGAGGCTGAGCAGGAGGAGCATGTGGACCCTGTGAGTCTGTGCTGAGGGCCTCAAGGTGCTGTAGTCATCCCACAAGGCTCTGTGGAGATCCCTATGCACCAGACCCTGGATCTGACCTTGAGTGACAGGATCATGTCTGCGTGTGTTCCCAAGGGGGGTAAATACCATCCCCTGAGGTGGTTCCACCTGAAGGTAGTGCAGGGCCAGTAGATGAGGAGGCCCCAGGGTGGGTTCCACATGTGATGTGGCCTGGTAACATGGCCAGATGAGGTGGGAGAGGTGGTTCTGCTGGTAACTGTTCCCACAACATGCTATTGTGTCACTGTTATAAAACATATGTGGGTAGTAATAGTCCATACATTCTTGGATCATGTCCAACAGCATGCATAGATATCCCCAGTAACAGAAAACAACAGATGTGCAGCAATCACATAGCAAACAGAACACATGCATATGGCTACAAACACATAGTACAAAGTGTTGTACAATACGATATATGTCTCAATAGTAGGTATTCTGTAGACATACCTGTTGAGTTGTGTGATCAGATTGTTGTTGCAGATATGTTGGGGGGAGACAGACATGTGTATTAAAAACTATGATAACCTTGCTGTATGTGGACCTCAGACCTGGTTCCATCTTTATGTCTTTCAGGCGAGATGTCCAGGGAGAGGCTTTCCATTTACACAGAGGAGGAGATGAATGATGTCATCATCTCAACCTGGTGCAGCACTACCAGCTGTTGTTTGGCTGAGCAGCCCATGAGCAGCAGGAGCGGACTGCCCTGTGAAATGACATTGTCTACAGGGTAAATGATGTCGGCCTGCATATCCGCAGTTAAGAGCAGGTCTGGCATCATTGTACAGACCTACTTCGCAATGCCCATTGGCATACTGTTGCAGTCAGGGGGGATCAGCTTGCAATGGGGGGTCATGACATCCAGGCCCCTGACACAGGCTGAGGAGCTCCTTGCCAGCCTCGGGGCACCTGCCCACCTGCACACACAACACCTGGCGGAGAGCATAGTAGTGGTAGGTGCTACCCACACAATGGCAGAGGAGGATGCAGGTAAGGCCACAGGGCACATCAGTAGACCACTGTTGCGTATCCATCCACATCTGTACAGTTAGATCATGCATATGTGAGATGACATATATATATAGTCTATTACTGCATAGTAGTAATAAACAGCTGTGCATAATCTGTAGTATTGTGGGCTTGTACTGTTGATGTACTGTAATTCTGTACCCACCCAGTACCAATGCTACAGCTGTGGATACTGACATCACATCTCTCGCACACTTATGTAGGTCCCTCTTTTATACCTCCAGGGCAGCAGCCTGTAGCTGGTGAGTATGGTGTTTGTTTAGGTTTGCCAATACACCGGTCATGTTATGGCCATGGTATATTCCATGCACACATTTAACACACCTACCCATAATGCATGCCGTACATGTTCACATATTGTTGCTGTTAAGTGCACTATGTCACAGTGGTCACCATCATGGTGTATCTGAAGGGTATGTCAGACTCCTGCACTATAACTTACATCCTGTCATTGCAAAATGTGTGCACAGAATATAATGGTGGGACAAATGGCCTACAGTAGGGTCATGTGTGAAACATCACCCTTATACAGTGCTACAACAGTGTATATACCAGTATTACAATGGCAACTGTTACAGATCTACATTACGGCATATCACAATACTGCAGTCAACAACCCTTACAACCTGCAATGTGGTCCTAACATGAGCAATGAGTGTATAATATGGAATTGTATATTAGGACATCAAATATGGGGAATACATACCTTCCCAAACACTGGAAGCATATGTGTGTGTACACACTCCAGATAAAATATAGTGGAAGCAGATGTTGAGGTACTGACCACATGCATTTTTCATGGAAATGCACCTTCCAACAAGTACATGTCCCCAGTGTCACATCAAGAAATGGTCTGCTGTCCAAGATGTTTGGCCATCAAAAGTGCCCACTTACCTGCAACAGAGGCAGCCGTGGATAGCGCACATCATACATACCATGGCATGGACACCATACCCAAAAGGAAGAACCCAGAAGTTGGACATGTGGCCATACCTCACCATTGAATATACCATGGCAAACAGTGCAGACAGTCATGTATGTGGTGAGGATGTATGGGACAAGAATAATGTAGGAAATAAACAGATGACCGTCCAAGACAGATGATGTCACATGTAGCAAACCAGTCATGCAGGCTGCCTAGTAACATGCCACAACACTGAGTTGCAGAAATGTCTAGCAAGTACTAGCTGTGCAGTACCCGTGTCATCAATTGTCTGGACTCTGCATATGTGTGGCCCATGGGGTAGGGTAATCAGATGGGACAGTTGTACCACAGGAAACATCAACTAGGCCTCTCTACAGGTATGCATAACAGAAACGGTCCCCAAAAGACATGCACTGCAATGTTTACTGGTGTACCAAGACCATGTTGGAAACCTATAGACAGTATCAAGTAAGATACATGTGCTGCACAACCAACATCTCACCCCACCTCAGGCCCACCATTCCCATCTGTGCCGTGCCAGCGCCAGTGTACACCTGTATGTTTTCCATTCATTAGCTGGGACTAGGCTGCTACACATGGTGTTCAGTGTTTGGGACACTGCAAACTGACACACATGTATAGGCCATAGTTGTCAGGCATCTGCAAAAAGGCTGAAAGTGGGGAGGGGATGTCATCATGACATCACAGTGCACTGCAGCAGGAATCCAAATGATGCTATGAATGGCTATATCTGCACACAGTCAGGGTCAGGAACTGTGGCAGACACAATCCTGACTCCACAGCAATAGTGGGGGCAGTGTGTGAACTCCAAGGGATGTGCACATGCATTAACCTTGCAATCATGCAGAGTTGGGGGACATGTGTAGGGCAGACTGACCAAATACTGGAAAATGCAGATGGCCCATGCTAGTATACCCCTGCCAGGAATAGTGACTGCTGAAGTACACATAACAGTAGGTGCAACAAACCATCATGATAGGGCGTGCACACATATGCACCCACGAAGTGTATGCATCTCAGTCAGCATCAGCATAACACATTTGTTTGACACTGCATTTGATTGTACAGGTCACATGTCACACATCAGGTTCATGCAATGTTAACATATGCAGTAATGTGGTCCCATGGCATATCAAGAAAGAGGGTGTTATATCAATAAGGGTGTGCACACTCCCCATAGCCATGGTAAGATTTGATGGTTGTCGGTGTAATTGTATTGTATTCGCCATACATGCACCACTGATGATAACATCTGTAAATCAGACATTAGGCATTCACAAATGACATCTGTCCACATATCATCCCAGGTGTGTGTCAGACAAACACAGAGGGGCTGTGAGTAGCAGAGCAGACATAAATGACACAGTAATACACATTCAGTAATGGTGTGTACACCTGTGAGGTATGGTGCACAGTACATGCCAGGGTGCCGAACAGGTGCACAGCAATACTGTGTACATGGGTGCAGTGTGTTCCAGGGGAAGGGGCATCACCTACTAACACAGTCCATGCATCACACACATGTATACTGTTGCTAGCATGGATTGACTATAGCTGCACTGCATGCTGTTGAGTACCATACGTCATGCAGGTTGACAGATGGGTAATGGGAGGTCTGTGTGTAATATCTTCATGCAACCTCACCTGTAAGTGTGTGTGTCTGTGGGGAGTATTTTGTCTGTAAGTGCAATCTGGTGGAGTGGAGGGGGGTTGATGTATGTAGGATGTGTGTGTGTGTGTGTGTGTGTGTGTGTGTGTGTGTGTGTGTGTGTGCACATGTGTGCGTGCATGTGTCCATGCATGCACGTGTGATTGTGGGATTGTTCATACCTCTCGACTTCCCTTTGAAATCATGCAGTACATGGACATGACAGACACATGAGACACCAGGAATATTTATCTGACATGTAATCTCAGGACAGCTGATAGTATAATAAGGTCTGTAGCAAGGAACATGAATTGGGGGGAAACAAGACACCAGGTATACTGTTATAATTGCAATCAGCATAAAGGTGAAAAAATACCCATGTATGTAGCACTACAGATGCATTGGGGAATTACTAGACAACACCAGTGAATGTTTCCAAATGTTACTGTTGTCCACATAGTAAGTTAACAGAGCAACAGATCTTGCATCTACTGAGCAGTAGTTATGTATGACACTCTAGTTCAAGACATTACTGAGTGACTGTAGTAGCCCCTAACACATGCTCACGATGTCTGGAGAAACCCAGGGTGAACACTGGATGACAGCAGTGAGTCTTTGTAAAACCGACTCCAATCAAGTCAAAGAGGTAATGGAGTAACAGGTCATGTTTTGTGATCACTTGTCTAGGCAATTAGAAGAATGATACATTAATGATTGTTATTAATGAGTGCAAGTTTCCAAGTGTGATGCAGGATGGGGAACCTAAGATAATAAACTTGGGACAGTCTGTAACCTCAGAGACAGGTAAGTATTATGGTGGAATGTCAGTGTGTGTGTATGTGTGTGTGTGTGTGTGTGTGTGTGTGTGTGTGTGTGTGTGTGTGTGTGTGTGTGTGTGTGTGTGCGTGTGTGTGTGTGTGTGTGTGTGTGTGTGTGCTGTTAAACAATGATGTGCAGGTCTTAATGTGCATTTCTTGTTTTCCCCTCACAGGTGATGAGGTGAGTCAGGGTCCCTCCTGCAGGTAATCTGATGTTGGTGTCCATACAGACACTGAAAATGATGATAGGTGTGTTGAGGCACAATCAGGGTTGTCAGAGGCCGAAACTGCACCATCATTTGACATCCCCCTGTTATCCACCCAATCCCTGCACACAGTCACAGTGCCTATAGATACCCCATCACAAGTGGCCATAGCAGAGGGACAGTTGGCGGTTGATGGCAGTGCACAGGACAGTGTGGCATCTATGGCTGCTGTGTCTGGACACAGCAGCCATAGCCGGATGTCTGGCAGGGTACTACATAGGCAGCTGTACAGGGGTGCTCATTGGAGGGCTGCTGGTCATCATGCCCCTGGCAGAAGTGCCACATCTGGTACCACCAGATGCATGTTTCAGGCTGTCATGGAGGCACAGGAACGTATGGAATGGTACACCAGACAGTGTCTGAGGCTGCAGAGGGCTACTCTTTCAGCTGTAACTGACAACATCCGTGATCTTGCAGGGAACCTCTATTATTTTTCAGAGGTCATGGATAGATGGTGAGGTGAGATGGTGGGACTCATCTACCGTGCTTTGACGTGCTAGAGCATGTGGTGGGAGTGGTGCAATGGCCACGTGGATGTAGGCCAGCAACAAGCTTCTGGATGTCGACATGGATGTACAAGGACACCAAGCCACTCCTGTAGTGGAAGTACCAGCCACAGCACTACAGTGGGGGGCGCTGTCCACACCACACCACAGCAAGCTACATGCACATGGCCCTGGCCAATCCCAGGAGGGACGTAGTTCCAACAGACATATATCATCATCAAGGGAGAGTACCATATCATGGCTTATACCTAGGCATGCCCATGGAACCCCTTGCAGGTATAGTTCTTGTGTCCTTGGCTGGAGGTGGTGAACTGCACACCCTGCTAGGTATGGTCTGCAGCTGTCCAACAAACACCTATATAGGGCAGCCACATGGTAGAACTGTGTGCATGCACACTCACACATAATGCAAACATACCTAAGGCAACCTCATACCTACACACACCACATCACCATACCCATATCAGTAATTAAAACCCCTCACTCACACGCATGGTGTCAAACGTATTGCCCAGCCTAGGTCTCTGGAAACCAACAACACACCCTGTGCATATGATGATACCTGTGTCACATCCCTGTCATCCATAACATTGATGCAGGGACAGGCTAATATGGTTCTGATGCACACGGTGACTGCACTACAGTGTACCAATGTACTGCGGTGTAACATGTTGTCAGCAGTAACGTTTAATGCTTACATGTCAGGAAGTGTAGCTGTCCAGCCATGATGCATTATAGCTGTTATTAAAACTGAGTGATTGCGGTCTCCATAATGTTATCTGTTTGGAGAATGGTCTGCTGTCATATCTCACAAGGGGTATGGCACTGTGGTGACACCTTGGCTGTGCCATATCCTGGATACAGGTGAACACATGCCACAGGTCTGTATAACAGTTACTGCCTGTGCCACATGGCTGATAGGTCTGGGGGTGGTGTATACAGGTGAGTGTATGGTGGCTGCTGTTAGCAACCTATCTAGAGTGGACAATGGTAGTTGTACTGGGTGGTACACACCACATGTTTGTGTATAACACACACAGTGGCTTTGGTGTTGATGCACTACACAGAGAATACTGTACACATGGATGTATGTACCTGTGCAAGGAGCCCATTGTAGCCTATGTAATTCCAGCAAGCCAGGCTGCACAGAAAAACACATTGTGGAATAAGCAGTCTGCTAGTTTAATGTCATTGATGATGGTACCGGCAGGGTATATATCCCCTTCCCAATGTAGCGCAATCCTCAACTCAGTAAACATATGTGTGCTGGTGTGGGTGGCACCCCTATCCTTTGGAGGGTGAGAGGTGCTGTAGAACCTCAGATAGTGTGATAGACAGCTACCTAACCTGTTAACATGAACTGTACAGTATTACGACCAACATCGGGGGATACACTCAACAGTAACCGCAGTGATGTTGGCTGTGTCCACAACAGCCACACCAAGCTATATATACCAACCTCAGCATCACTGCACACCTATACAGTGGGTAAGAGGCCATTTTCACATCTAACACTAGTTGTGATGGAATGTTTGCCCACAGGATGATATCTGTGAAATGTTAGCGTATGCCACACAGTTCTTGAACAGATGACCCCCTGGGACATGTATATTCTGCAACCTGAAGTAGATCCCTCCACATACACCCACACTCTTACTTGGCAACACTGGGACTAGACCCCTACCTAGGTATGTAGTGCTACTGATGAGTTTGGCTTTAATTTCACACACCACACAGCTTTTAGGATGAGGTGTGTTCCAGGTTACATGTTACATGCAGAACATCCCCAGGCATGCACAGTATGGTAATGGGGGATGTAATGGTTGTTTATGGACAATGCATAGTGTGACATACCATCATATACACATTGACAAACACATAACAGTCAGACACACATCTGAGAGACCTGGGCCTATCAGTGCTAACTACATTGTCAGTGTGCCCATTGTGTTACAGGTAAACACTACTTTTACCTATTGTGTTACAGGTAGGTTGCACACAGCACATACATAACTGGGCTGGATAGTATTATAAGTTACCTGTATGGTTGATGGTGACAGTGGTCACCATACAGTGGTACATCGGACATGTACCAGGGATAACATGGTGTAATGACAGTATACCAAGCACCCACACCCCACTGTGGATATTGTATGCACTGGAACCCATGATGACACTCTGACATACCCACCATCACACATTGACCAAGACTGCAATACAACCCCTTGTCCATCCCAAGAGTGCTACTACAGGGATGCATCTAATGCACATGCCACAGGCATAGTAGGGTGATACATTGTCATGTCTCCCCTATGGGCAGCAACATCACTATCCCTAATACTGTGTGGCAATGCATATTGTAATAGGATTATGTTGCCTCAAAATGCTATACCCTATATATATATACACATATGCACACATACACACAATTGCCAGAACTCAGTGAGTATACCATGGCTATCAACCCATTTGTGCAACAGTGTTATGCTGGTACTACAAGGCCCAGGTAGCCCTTAGGGGGATGAATGTAATAAGGTACATGTAATGTCCGGTACAGCAGCAGCCACATCTAACTATGGCAATGGGCAGTGCGGTGGGTGTGAAGGGCCTCAGGGTATTCCCAACTACAGGTCTACAAACATACAGACACTGATATTCTCAGTAATGCACACATACACATTTGTCTGTACTGGGATACATTGGTGCAGGTGTTCATAGGTGTGTACCAGACTATTGTCCATGGAGAGATGGGAAGTGTAGGGGATGTGTGTACAGTTATCATGCCACCTGCCATGTGCCAGCAGGCCATCTATCAACAGACACCACTGGGGTGATACTCAGGATGAGAGTGACATGCATCAGCCAATTCTCTGGGTGCCTCTTGTAGAGGGCCAGTGAGGTGCTCCAGTTGACATGTATGCAACATGTATTACATAACATGGTTAGTGTCTGTCTTGGAAACCTCTACCCAAGCATGTACTGTTGACTGTGGTAGTGTAGTTGAGGTATCCATGACATGTGGTGCATACAGGGTGTGGAGTCTTATCTGTGGCATTCATAACACAGCTGGGCAGACATGTCAGTGTCAGTCAAGCATAGATTGTCTGTAAGTATCCAAGATGGATATCTGACATCTGCACATCTGTACAGAGGACTGACAGACAGCAGCTAGCCAACTAACTATGCATTAGGATGAATGTGTTGACAGATAGACATCTGGCACTGATAGGTATGCCATTACTACATGACGGCACCCCTCACTGACATGTGCTACACACACAGTAGTCTACAGTTATTTTCCACATGTCAGATCATTATCCAGTAGGCAATATTTAATGAGACACAGCTCACATACCAGGAACATGACAGTGAGGACTCAGAGTCCATCTTTGCATGCAGGGATGTTGGTTTCCAGTACTACAATTAGCAATCTACTCTTACTTGGGAAAGCACTGTCAACAGTAGTAACGTAATGATACACTACATGCCAGTGTGGCTGCATATAACCTGGGATACTGCCCATGTATTTAACACATTCACATGGATGAATGTTGTACAAGCCATAGATACTCAAGTGTCCCAGACAGTAGACTCACACCCCTTGCTACTGTAATGACAGCACATAGACGCATGTTATGTACATGGCATTACATAAACTTATTACAGATGTCATTACCCTGCTATGTTATCAGACTGGAATGTGAGCACTGGTTACCAGGGCTGAGCCATGCTTAGCAGGTGTCAGCATTGCTGCAATATAACAGCTTAGCACATTTGCAAACTGGTAAGCAAAGCTTACACGGTATAAGCATCCATATGTTTAACCGTACCTTAGCACCACTTAGATTCATGAAAACCATTGCAAACACACTTAAAGCTGCTCAAAACTGCCTTAATCACTCATTATTCAGTAGCCATTGTTCTGCCCAGCAATAAAATAAACAACCTTTGCAGGTCCTGAACCCAGGACCCTGCGCACTATAGTCACAACAGTACACCGCTACACCATGACAGCTGTGAAGACTATCAGTAGACATATTGAATAGTATTGAACAATTGTGTGACTTCTATAATTATGTAGTACTTGTTAGTGATCGCATTGTTGCATCACATATGTTGTTATATCTAAATATATACATATCAGATACATACAATGTGATACATCTGGGAAGGTATACACAACAGTAATGTTTACAAATGACAAGGATATAGATATATATATATATATATATATATATATATATATATATATACATATATATATATATATATATATATATATATATACATATATACATATGTAGATATATGTGTACATGTACATCCACATATATATTCATATATATGTATTTATATACATCTGTATAGTGCATCACATAAATGGCCATATATAGATCTCTCTGTACACACATATATATATATATATATATATATATATATATATGTATATATATATATATATATATGTATATATATATATATATATATATATATATATATATATATGTGTGTGTATATTTATATCTATTTATGTCAATATATATGTAGATATCTATAACTATATGTGTATAAATATATATATATATATATATATATATATATATATATGTGTGTGTGTGTGTGTGTGTGTGAGTGTGTGTGCATGTGTAGACATATATAGATGTGTATATGTATATAATATGTGTTTATGTATATGTATATATATATATATATATATATATATATATATATATATATATATATGTGTGTGTGTGTGTGTGTGTGTGTGTGTGTGTGTGTGTGTGTGTGTGTGTGTGTGTGTGTGTATATATCTATATATATATATATATATATATATATATATATATATATATATATGTACATATATATAAATATATATATGTATGTAGATATGTATATGTGTATATATCTATATGGATATATATCTATATATCTATCTATCGGTCTACTGCTTTACATCGAAAATACACTTCTTTGAAATAGAGCAGTAGACCCTATACTTCAGCGAAAGTCCACTTAAATGAAAGTGCACTTTCGCTGAAGTCTAATTCCCTGGGCTACCCAAATAAAACCAAAACACTAAAATATGTTTTGCAGAGGGCAAGCCTCCCCTGCACTCCCCATGTGGGGGGCTGTGCCCCCCACCCCCCCTACATAAATATACCAACTCCGAGATCGCACTACAGCGGGGAAAAGGGAATATTCCCATTCCGCACTGTAGTGTGACTGTTAAGTCAATGTTCGAAGTTTCACTACTTCGAACAAGTGGACTCGGTGAAGTGGGGTTCGAAGTAGTGAAACTTCGAACATATTGACGGATCCCATATATATATATATATATATATATATATATATATATATATATGTTTAACATATATCCAGAACATGGAATGGAGTCATACCTCAGCACCAATAGTCTCAATATCTTAGTGCATAGGTATGTCATGTAGGTATTGCAGGTATATATGTAGACTGTTGCTACTGTAACAGGAGTTGTCTTAACAGAAATGTTGTGTGTGGGAGGTCACATCTGTTATAGACATGTACGCCATCAGTTACTGACAGACATCCTAAGGTCATCATAGTGCAGTACCACTGATATCACAATAATTGTCCTGTCATATACAGCAGAGATATGGCCAATAAATGTGGACAGTCTGACACACTCTGGTCAGTCTAGAGGTATACTCAGAACCCTTTAGTGCAAGACATGTGGACCAAGCCTGACAATGTGGATGTTAACAGCCATGTCAACGGGTATATCATGTAAAAACTGGAATACATATGCCCATACAGGGAACACATTCACATACTCCTGTCTATTCTGACACATAATAACCGGTGGAGCAGAGATCACATGGCCACATACTACCCACTGGTTTAGTGATATACAGCAGTACAGCATCCCACTGCTTTGTCAGAAATGCATGACAGTTATGGTAGCCTGGCAGCAGCACATCTGGCAAATATCTGGACATAACATCACACTGGGTAAGTACACTAAGCTGCTAGGCATGTAACAAAGCACTGTGCAAACTACAGGCAGACTGTCACAACTCTGGCCTACATTTCTTATGGGGGAATACACATGTAACTGCAAATATAGCAGGCTCTACATGCATGTTACAGCACAGAGTAACAGACACCTGTGTGAAAGTGCATACCCACAACCAATGTGAACACAGCCACAGCCACATATGGTAAGCTAGCTTAATATTACAGTATATGGACTGTCTGATCAACACCATCCTCATATGTGCAACTCACACACTGACCCTACATATACTGGGCCACTACACAGTGTGGTCCGATGCCTGTCTATGGTATGGAACATGTGTGTGTTTGGCCCTACAAACATGTAAGCTGATAGGGTACCATACACTGGAGCAGCATGTAACATCAGATAGAACAAGACCAAGAACAATGACATCTACCACAGTCAGTACAAAGGCCAAGGTACATATTCACAATACACACACTGTCGACAATCACCATAAGTACACAGAACTCAGTATTGTACACACAACCACAGAATGCCCAGGTTATGTCCTCAAATATAACCCCTACTATACATAACATGTCTAGCAGTCTGATATCTCACTGGCTTGTTATCAGATATGATGTCAATAAATAATGGTGTACATAACATATGCACCTCTTACTGCATGACATATGTACAAAGGTTGACAGAGTTGTGGCTGGAGGCACAAACACAGGGTGAATATTGACATGTTTCTGTGATAATCTCATACATTTACTGTTTTAACAGGGTTTGTTGTGACATATGTCCTATGAGGGATATGAAGTCAGTAACTCTCATGGATGTCGACATATACTGACTGCAGTCCTCAGACTATGCTTTTGCAGTTCTGAGATAGGTAATCTGTGAGTAACACAAGACACACAAGGCACCAATCACTGGCCATTCTGCAGATAACCCTACAGGTGGGAGATTCCTCAAACACATAACACTGTCGTGACAGGTATTAAATCATATAGACCAGCCATATCCACACAAACCCTGTTAAACCAACATTACTCCAAATGCAGAAGAGCAAAATGTACATTCTGCAGTCATGTCTGGAACATCCCCCTCCTGTTTGTTGGCCTGTCTCCAGAGAGTATGTTGCTAGAGGTATATCCCACTACCATCTGTGATGCTGTTTGCCAAACACTGACATGAAAGCCTGCTTACAGTGAATGAAAGGGACCAACACCCACATGATGTTCCTAGTTATAGGAGTGTGTTTCCATGAAATTGGCTATGGGAATGTTACCACAGCTGTTCCCCATGCAATCAGCTAGTGGGGGACTGCAATTCTTGCACAGGCCATCAGCTGATCATGAGTACCACTTACAAAACACAAGCTGCAGCCTAAGCAAAGCGGGTGTACTTCTCCACATCCACCAGAGAGGGAGTGAGAGAGACAGACAGAGACAAAGTAAGACAGGGAGGGGGTAGGAGAGTAAAAGCTAAGCATGTTTGTGTCACACACTTACCAGTACGGGGTTTCAAATCCCTGCCTAACTATGTATTGCTATTACATGTCTATGCAGTTATTACATGCATCACAGAGCTTACATGTTGGGGGGGGGCTGTCCAAAGGTATATTTGATGGTGAGTGACACCAGCAACAATGATAAAGGTAGGATAAGGTAGGTGTAGTACATGTGCCTGTCTACAAGAACAAGTGTCAAGATCGACACAGCCACACTTTCTCTGGGACTCTCACACATTATCACAGTTGGCAGGGTCAGGATTACACTGCCTAACTAGCTAGTTTACCACAATGCAGTAATACACAGGTATCACATGCACCACAGAGGTTATCAGGCTGATATACTGGCAAAGGGTATGTCAAGGTGTTTGACATCAGAAGGCATGCTTCAGTAGGCCAATGGGAGGTGTAGTGAGTGTGAATGGCATCCACATCATTATATTCCACACACACACAGACACAGGTTTGCCAGTACTGACATGAATGGGTGCATTGCTAAACAGGTGTGTAGTGGTTGACTGTGCCAGAAGGCTGTACAAGGCTAGCTAAAGGATATACCTTGGCATCAGGCCACATGACAATGGTCTGCAGTGTGGCTCAGGGGTTTGGTGCCTGGATTGGCCCACACAAGTGGGTATATTATTCACCATCCACTCATCTGGGTTACTATTGTGGGTGGTCAGTGCTGTGCAATGCCTGCCATGTATGTGTTCTATATTCCATAACATGGACAGTGTCTGGGATGTGCAAACGTCCCACATGCATGTTTTGTGACATGTGGAAATGTACCTGGGCTGTCTGGGGCATGTTGTGCAGACAGAATGTTATCATCAAATGTGCCATTCCTGACCTCATGTGGTGAGAACTGGCAATGGACACCAGGTTGACCCATCACCTACATTGACACCAATGAATACCAGTATCATGCTGTCAGTGGCAGCTGTCCATACAGGGCATGTGTATAAGGCATGGTATGTCCTTTGTGGGTTACATTTGTTGGCTCTACAGTTGTTGCAGATGTCTAGTGGGGAACATAGGAAAGAAGCACTGTATGCAATGATTTGCTTATTTTAGGGATGGGACAGGGTGCCATGTCTTCTGTAGTCCACTGCAAGCACACCATGGCTACTAACTGTGGGCAATATATAGGGAATGACCAACCTAGTGGTTGTTGCCTGGCCAAGTGTGCTTGTGTATGAGACCAGGGTGGAGAGTGTTCTCTGGGTAGTACAAGGGTTGCCTATATTGTTCCCCAAGCCATGATGTCATATGCAGGGGTATGGATTGTCTACCCCAGCCTTTCTGCTATTTGACATCTGTTATCCTTGCAAGGTGGATATTGTGACATATAATAGGCCTATCATATAAGAAATTTGCAAAACCTGCTACACAATGAGTCTTGTTATTACATACTCACAGCTACCTTCACACAGGATACCTATGACAAACACACAGACACACACACACACACAAACACACACACACACACACACACGCACACACAGACACACACACATACACACACCAATTCTCACAGTTGTCATATCTGGGATTAGAACTCCTATCTAACTAGTACATCACAATACAGCATTACGCAGTTATAGTACACACCACAGAGCTTACTGGACTACTTCTTCCCCAAAGGTGTATATCAAAGTGAATGACATCAGCAGGCTTGCCAAAGTAGGGCAATGGAAGTTTTAGTGACTGTGAATGGCCTCAAAAGCATTGATTCCTACACAGACACACACACACACACACACACACACACACACACACACACACACACACACACACACACACACACACACAAAGTTATACAGTTGCCATGTCTGAGATTAAAACTCCTACCTGACTATTACATCACACTACCGCATTACACAGTTATAGCATGCACCACATAGCTTACTGGGCTACTCATTTCCTAAAGGTGTATACCAAAGTAAATGACATCAGTAGGCTTGCCAAAGTAGTGCAATGGAAGTTGTAGTGACTGTAAATGGTCTCAAAAGCATTGATCCCTACACAGGCAAACAAACACACACACAAAGTTATACAGTTGCCATATCTGGAATTAGAACTCCTACCTAACTAGTACATCAGACTATAGCATTATGTAGTTATAGCATGTGCCATGAAGCTTACGGGGATACTTCTTCCCCAAAGGTGTATCTCAAAGTGAATGACTTACCAAGGTTGGGCAATTGAAAGTGTAGGTCATAGGTCCATAGGTTCATAGGGTGGTATTAGGCTATTGACACTAGGGCCTATACATGCCTAACCATGACAATTCCCTGGCTATTTCTTCCCACAGTATTTACTTTCCTGGACCCCTGTCTAGCAGGGCAACTGACATCATCCCCGGGGTCAATTTCCTATCTCCCATCCAATCGTGAAGGTTCCTTTTGAAGAAGACCAAAGAGGTACTCTGCTTGATATGTATGCTCAGTCTATTCCAGAGTCTAGGGAGTATCTGGGTCAGGAACACATCCCTCCAGCATGTACTGTTCATTGTGATGAGAAGGTTTGGATCCCTGGAGCATGTGGATGTGAGGGATTTGGATTTATTTAAGTGTAGCATGTCCATCAGCTCTGGGTTTGACATGACATTGTATGTTAAGCAGATATCTCCTCTGAGTACATGACATGTGACAGAGTATAGCTGGATGATTTTCAGATGGTCAGCATAGGTCATCTGGTTTAGGCCTGTGATTCTTTTAGTGAGGTATGTCTGCAGCCTTTCTAGTTATTGCAGTGTCTTGTGAGGTACATACCTAATGAGCTGTTGTAGTCTGTACTGGGTCTACTGAGAAATGTCTAAAGTGGGACAATGGCCTCCTTTTTCCTGGATGTAAAGCCCTTAGTGATGAGGTGTGCCACATTGGTGGATTTCCTGACTGTTGTGGTAATGTGGTTATCAAAGGTGAGACCACTGTCACCTGTGTCCCTAAGTCTCTTATCACACTTTAGGTGTTTAGTGTACTGCCACCTATGTGGTATTTCACAGGTACATGCCCCTTCCCAAAGGGGGTGACTATACATTTATTGGCATTGAGCTTGAGGCCATGGCTCAAGCACCAAGCATCTCTTTCTGTTAGGCCCTTCTGTAGAATATCCACATCATGTGGGGATTCAGTATTGGCTCCCAGTGCGCAGTCATCTGTAACCTTTGTTAGCCAGGGTCCCTTAGTGTTGGCCTGTGCTTCACAGCAGTAGATGCCAAGCAAGAGCGGTCCCAGGACTGAACACTGAGGTACTCCAACTGTCACTTGTCTGGGGCTGGAGTTGGTGTCACCTACTTTTACAGTCTGGGTTCTGCCAGTACAGCAGCTGGCAGCCCATCAGATGATGTAGGGATTAATGGCCAGCTTGGTACATTTATCTATGATTCCAAACTGGAGGATGGTGTCAAAGGCCTTGGTGAGGTCCGGATAGGCTGTGTGAACCACCTTACCTTCATCCACAGCTCTTGAGACTGATTCAAAGATGTCACTCAGGTTCAGGAGACATGATCAGCCCTTCACAAACTCAACCTGGGTGGGGTCCAGTGTTTGCAGATTGCCAATGTCTTTGTTTATAAGTTCCATGATAATACATTCCATGGTCTTGCAGATCAGGCAAGTCATACTGCTGGGGCTGAAGTTCCCAGGATCTAAGGTGGAGCCCCCCTTGTGGACTGGGTTAACTGTAGCTGTGCGCCACACAGTGGGCATGAAGCCTGAGCTGTGGCTAGGATTAGTTATGGCACATAGGTGATGTGGCAGTTCATTTTGTAGTTCATGTAGTACACAGCTCGGGATGTTGACTGGTCCCATGGATGCTGTTTTCTCAGCTCTGGAAAGGGTGGTTTCTACCTGTGTGGCCATTATTACCAGATTCTGGCAATCTTTCAGTGTTGAGATGGGCCCTTTCGGGGGGGGGGGGTGCAGTTAGCACTGAATCGATCTGCCAGGATATTGGCAATATCCTTGGGAGCAATATATTTAATACCATCCTGTTGTAGCTCAGAGCAGATCTGAGCATTGCCATTTAGATTCTGGACATAGCTATAGAATGCCTTGTGGTTGTCTTTGGAATCTTAGGGTTTGGGGGAGCGATGTGGATGTTAAGGGTGATTAGCTTATGGGCAGGCCTGACCACCGATGGGGTGACTGTAGGTGTGGAGCATTGCTTTCCCATGTTGGTGATGACCAGTTCTAGGATATTTGAGCCCCTGGTGGGACTATGGGTTACTTGATACAGGGCATTGGGAATTGTCTTCCAAGAATCATTGGGCACAAGTGTTGGTACACAAGTAGTTTTCCCAGTTAATGGCTGGGTAGTGTAAGTCACCCAGTATTAGGGTGTTTGGTTGTATCATAATATTTCCCAGTATGTTTCGAAAGATGTAATGGGAATCTTGGGGCATGGTGGGGGATCTGTAGCAAGCTATACAATTTGAATTGCAATCTTACCTAGTGTTAGTTGTACCAGGGGTATTTCAGAAGCATTCTGTTGGGCAAGTAGCCTGGTGGTGTGAATATCCTTGGTGAATATGGACACACCTACACCTTTAGTGATTTGGACCTGGTTTGGTGGCCGACAGGTGTGGTGAGAGCTGTACCTGGTATTGCAGGGGTGCTCTCTGGAGCCTTGGATCAGGTCTCTGTTACTGCACAGATATCGATGTTCTCCATTTTTAGGAGTGCCTAGTGACTGTGAATGCCCACAAAAACATTGAGCCCTACACACACACACAACCAAACACACACAAAGTTCTACAGTTGCCATGTCTGGGATTAGAACTTAGGTTCATAGGTTCATAGGTAGGTACTAGGCTATTGGCCCAAGGGACTATGTAAGCCTAGCCAACAAGGTTCCCTGGCTTACGCCACCGCAAGCCACTGTCGAGCAGAGACACAGAAGTGATCCCCGGGGTGTATTTCCTATTTCCCATCCACTCATCAAGATTTTTCTTGAAGAGTGCTAATGAAGAACTTTTCTTGACATAGATGGGTAGCCTGTTCCAGAGTATGGGAAGTCTCTGGAACAGAAATATATCCCTCCAGCATGTCCTGTTTATTGTGGTGACAAGGTTTATGTCTCTAGAGCGTGTAGCTCAGGGGGATTGGGATTTCTTTAGGTGTAGCATGTCCAACATCTCTGGGTTTGACATAGCTTTATATGTTAGGCAGAGATCACCTTGGAGTAGGCGATATGCTACGGAGTAAAGCTGGAGTTCTTTGAGGTGGTCAGTTTAGGGCATTTGTTTGAGGCCAGTAATCCTATTTGTGAGGTACTTATGTGGTCCTTCCAGCTGCTGCAGATGTCTTGTGAGGTACATTCCAAAAAGGCAGTTGTACTCTATAATGGGTCTAATGAGTGTCGAGTAACTAGTACATCACACTATAGCATTACGCAGTTATAGCACGTGCTACAGAACTTATAGGGCTACTCCTTCCCCAAAAGTGTATTTCAAGGTGAATGACATCAGCAGGCTTGCCAAAGTAGGGAATTGGAAATTGTAGTGAGTGTGAATGGCCTCAAAAGCATTTATCCCTACACACACACACATACACACACACACACACACACACACACACACACACACACACACACACACACACACACACACACTGTTGCCATGTCTGGGATTAGAACTCTTACCTAACTAGTACATCACACTATAGCATTACGCAGTTATAGCACTCGCCATGGAATGTATAGGGCTACTACTTCCCCAAAGGTGTATTTCAAGGTGATTGACATCAGTAGTCTTACCAAAGTAGGGCATTGGAAATTGTAGTGAGTGTGAATGTCCTCAAAAGCATTGATCCCTACACAGACAAACACACACAGTTACCATGTCTGGGATTAGAACTCCTACCTAACTAGTACATCACACTATAGCATTACACGGTTATAGCATGCTCCATGGAGCTTACAGGGCTAGTCATTCACCAAAGGTATATTTCAAGGTGAAGACATCAGCAGGCTTGCCATAGTAGGGCAATGGGGAGCGCAGTGTGTGTGCATGGGGCATAACCCATTCATCTGGAGGAAGACACACAACACTCAGGCACACACAGGTTTATATTTCACAGGTACGTGTATACAACTGCTAGATGAATACTGACTTGTAGAGTCATGTTACACAGTTATCACAAGCACCACAGACACTATAGTGCTGAGGGATACCAGAGGCAAATGTCTACATTGATTGACATTTGCACATCATTTGGTTTTAGCCAGTTGGATGTGTGCTGGGTGGGACAGGCTGCATGATAGGAGGCTCTTTGTCACTGTCTGTCACTCTCTTCCACACATCTATGCATGTGTAATTTTGGCCTATTATAGTGTGTTGTCCTTGGATATATGTGTGTATTCCTATCCAATGCATGTGCAAAGCATGACTGGTGTGCAATGAGGAGTGTGTGCACAAACATCTGTGACTGTCGGATATGCATAGTCCACTGTTGTTGCCAGACATAGGCTTCATTTCTTTAAGTGTGGGAGCATGCCCAGTATGACCTTTCAGTATTTTGTTGTCAGACATGGGCTTCGTTTCTCTAAGTGTGAGAGCATGCCCAGTATGACCTTCTGTATTGAATGTGTGAATCCATTTCAGGTAGGTTGTACTACAGTGCAGGCTTTTGTGTTCTACACCTACAGCTAGCAACCTGTTTCTGCAGGATATCTATAGATCGGTTGACAATATGGGATCAAAATGGGCAAAGGATAGTGGGTTACTGTAGGTAATTCTGTCTGTGCTGCTTCTGCTACATGGTCTTGGTGTTAGCAGAGATATTCAGACATATGTACTGTTTTACACTGTGATGTTTTATGTCATCATCTACTGTCAGGTATACATATTTGCTTGCAGTAATTTCCTGGGGAACACAGGGTGAATGCAGCTGTGTCCACTATTGTGGTCTGCAGCCTACATATGTTTGCACAATCATGCCATTCTGGAGGGGAATCTGCAGACACTTGCTGATGGGTCCGTGTAAATGGTTCAGCACCTTGGTACAGTGCTGGCTGAGGATCCCATGCTTGTACATCCATCAATGTGACAGTATGGCCATATCCTGCTGTGACCATACCTCACAGCTGTACAGATTCACACAGGTTACCCAGAGGCAGGGGTCATATTTCTGGACATTACCCCTTCACATTGTGGTTTATGAGCAGGTTTGTAGCTACCTATTCCAGTGTTTCCAGGCAGGGATAGTATGTGCACACAGCTGAGTTTCAGACTTCGCACACTCCATGCCGTCCATGCTCCTACCTCCCCTCTATTATTCTATCCTCTTCCAAACATTATGCAAACATTATCTGATAAGTTCCCTATAGTTATCACTTCATCCCAGCAGTAATTTGGTGTTGGTCCACAGTTCATGCAATAGGGCATGGTGGACATGTTACTGGGATTTGTCGACATGGCCTTGCATTTGGGTCCTATGGACTGTGTTATGTTGTTATTTGGAGTCTATGACATAACATACATTGGCAGTATGGGTGAGACACAGGCCTTTGGCAGAGGACTATAAGGGATTTGGTAGTGATGCAGGCCAGCTGTAGCAGGCCATTGCATTGTGCAACTCCTACAGTCCCAGACTGCAAGACACTATATTCCCCTGGGGTGACAGGGTAGTGTGCAAAGTGTTAATGCCAATACTTTCTGTCATTATTGATCCAGTGGTGTGGATGCTGGCAGGGTGCTGCTTACAGCTAGGGACACACCTGCATAGGAGACCTCTTCTGCATGCTGCATTCTGTGGCTATTGCCATACAGAGGTGGGGGTCATATTGTACTCATTCCCAACAGCAGGGATAAGACCTGTGAGGTTCTTGTGGGTGATGGTGGGGTGAGCTGGGTGCATGTGTGCTATGGACACTACTTGCATCTGACTCACAGATATACATGGGGAATTCCACTTATGCTGGCTTGTGCAGGGACATCAGCAGTTTCTCAATACTTCATACCTGTGACCTTTGTGGTCTGCAGTGCTTGGCCAGATGACATTGGTATTCCTTACTACTTCCTTAAACCCAACTAATGTGCTGCTAACCTGTATGTACAATTCCAAAGGTGTGCCTATTTGACAGTACCATATTATATACTGACTGTCTGGGGTACTTCCACCTGTGTACTGTTTGTATGTCTGGGCACACATTCACGCCATGTCCATCTTTCAGATGGTGACAGATATTACATCCAAAAATTTACTATGACTTACTGCTGGAATGTGTTTTGCTGGAATGCATTGTGTTTGACACTGCAGTTGTATGAACATGGCCCTGTCATCGGCAGTACTGGCCATTGGCCACCAGGACAAACCTCACCATGCCTACATACTGACCACTCTCACACAATATACAACACACACCAACCTAACACACGCAGCCCTGCATATTGTACACATGTTACAATCTATCCTGCTACTTAGGCTGGCTCAGGTAACCTGTGCTCCACTGTTATTATACCTACACATACATGTTACTACATTTCTAGATAGGATTGTGGGGGGGGGCACACCTGACAACTGTACACATTTGCCATGACTGTACTGGTATTTCAGGTACTCCATTTCATTATGTATTCTGAGCTATCATGCAGACTAGAGGCATATTAGTGTACTACAGGTCTCAGGTTTGATTGACCTACATTTCAGTTTCAGACTTCTTACCCTTCAGAACTAACATCCCACTGCCTGACCCGTTGTAGTCTGTCTGTATAGGTCTGGAGGGGGGCTGTTATCCATAGCCATCAATCAGAGGCCTTAGCACAGCCATTGTTTGCATTTGTCTATGCCTGTCCTGCTGGCTGAGACTGTTGTTGGGTATGTGAGCCTCCCTGACTGGCATGTGTGTGACCTATGAGCACACATTTGGCCCACCACATTTCCTGCAGTGAGTTTTGTCACCTTGTCTAGTACTGGCTACTATGGTGACACCAGTATTTGTTATAGATTCCATGCTGCCACTATAGGTGTCTACTATCTACTGGCATCCAGTTCAGCCACCCGATTCCCTTGTATGCTCACATCCATACCATAGATACAAATAACAAAACATACTACTCCATTCAGCAATTGATAGGAAGACTGACTTACCTTGTGGCTGTGCCAGTATTGAGGATGGTGCTGGAGGGCTGAATATGTCGGATGCACATAGTACACTCCCTATACATGGTTAAGCACAGGTAGTGTCATGTTTGGCATCCCTTTTACTGTATGTGCGCATCAGAGACAGGTGTCATTCCCTGGGTTCCTACCATATCAGTATATGTGCTATGTGTTGCCTCATTGCCAAGGCCTGGGCATACAGGGCATGCCTCCTTCTGCCTACTGGGGCAGGCTCAGGTTGTTCCTCCTGTGAGTCACTCTGTGCCTGTGCTGGCCTTGTCAATGGTGGGGGGCTATGTGGCCCTGCCCCATGCTGTTCCTGCTGCAGCTGTTTCTGCAGGATCATATTGTGTAGCATGGAACATACAATGCCAATTTGGGTACATGTAGATGGTGAGTACTGCAAGGCTCCTCTGGATATATCCAGGCACTAGAACCCTGACTTGAGCATCCTAAACACATGCTCTATTATGATTCTGGTCTGTGTGTGTGCCTCATTATGGAGTTCTTGGTCAGGTGTGTGTGCATTTCTGATGGGTGTCATGAGTCACGGCTCAAGTGCATAATCAGCATCTCCCACTAGGTGGCCATAAGGGATGTCTCCATTGGCAAATCTCTGGTGCAGCTGTGTCATATGCCAGATGTGGGAGTTGTGATGGCTTCCAGGGCAGCCAGCACACACATTCATTATAATGCCCTGGGCATCACACACGACCTGGCAGTTGATGGAGGGGAAGCCCTTGCTTTTCATGTAGACCCTACCCCGCTCACCGGGTGGTGCTTTGATGTGTATGTGCATGCAGACTATAGCACCCACTACCTCAGGGTATTCTGCTATTTAGTGGAAGAGACACATATTGCTGGTCAATGCTTCACAGCTGTTGTGGAAATATATGTTCTCACCGGCATGTGCTGACATGGCATCCAGGAACTGGTGGAGTACCCTGGATGCTGATGCCTGTGAGATTCCCATGATATCCCCAGTTGGCCTTTAGAAGGTACCTGTGGCTAGTGTTCTTAGGCCTACACATACCTTGGTATCCACTGGGATGGGTTTCCCTCTGTTGGTTCTGTGTGTGAGGCGTGGCCAGCACAGCTCAACAATTTGCTGTAGGAGGTCCCTGTCCACCCTACAGCACTCCACTATCTCCAGCTCATGTAGCCCCTGGTAGGTTACCCTGGGTCTGTACACTCTTCTCCTTCTCCTCACTGTGGGTTGGTCATCAGCATTCTCATCCTCACCACCCTCAGCCTCTTCCACATTTTGATTTATGAGAGCAAATGCATCATTTTGTTGCTTTTGTTTGGTAACATTTCCCCACTTGTGTACACCGGTAAAGTAGTTTGTGGAAAAAAAACAGAGGGAAAGGTGTTTGCATAGTCTATAGTAGTGTGCTGGGCTGGGCTGCCTGCCTGTGTAACTGGCTGATTCTGATACATTTCACCTGCTAGCTATGCTAGTTCTCCTTGATTACCTTCCTACTGCTGTTTTCCCTTTCCATTGCCTTCTTGTTTAAGCCCAGGTGTGCGCCATGCAAACACAGTTCTCAGATATGCACAGAGCTGCTATTTCCTGATTTACTTGTTTTTTTCCCTTTAAAACATGGTGCGCTGCGAGCACACCCGCTTAGGCAATGCAAAAAGTGCTTGGCAGCTTCAGACACACCCCCTTGCTTAGCTCTGCTAAGCTAAGGGCAAACTCAAGCCACAGAGCTCCAATAAGCTTACAGTATGCCTAACGTACCTCTCTATGATGTCAGCTAGCTCTTAGGCTTGCACCATGTTCTTCCTGCACCTACACGGTTGGGTGCAGGCTAGCCATGAGGAGGAATCTGGGATTCAGTATCATTCCCCTCATTTGCATAGGATTGCCTGCTAATGCCTAGTTACTGAGCCTTCACCCTTAGCAACCACTATTCACTGGCCATATTGTCTTCTGCCTGCCATTGAGTACAATGGCAAAATTGTGATTTTGGATAGAATGCTTTTTTCAAGTTTTATTTTTATTTTTGGGCCGATCCCATTTGCGTGCCGCTGCCCTATGCTTAAACGGCCAAAATTGGCCCCAGAAATGCTTTACACATTATATATACCCTTTATCTGGAGCTGTCATGGCTCCGTTTTGTAGTTTGCAGAAATGTACTCGGTTACTGACCAAGTACATTTCTGCAGATTACACTAGTCCTGAATGGCCAGCTGCCAGCTTCCTGGATCGCAAATTTACCTCATTTGCATGGTTTTCACCTGCAAATGGGGTAATTTGCATACAGGAAATGTTTCCATGCAGGAATAGTGCAGGAGCACTCATGCACGTCCTGGGAGCTTGTTCCTGGATCTCTCAGTGGCCATATAGCCTCCAACAGCTCCTGCACTATTCCTGCATGCCATGCAGAGCTTGCTGATTCCCAAAGTTAGTTTTTATGCACACTAACACACATGGATGGGTATTTTCTAGATATTATTAGACAGATGTATTTTTATTTTTATAGTGTTCTAGTTTGATTATGTTTATGATTAGATGGCTATGTGTTTTTCTTGATTTTAGTTCTTGCCACAGACCTGGTGAAGGGTTTATTGCAATAGTAAGCTGAAAATTATTTTAGTTAAAACTCTTTATATTATGCTTTTCTTAATATCTGATCTAGGAATGTGGGTTGCAAGTAGATAGGTAGTATTTTCCTTAACTAGGATTTAGTTTGATCTAATCAGTAGTAGAGTGTGGGGTGTGGGTACTTTCTGTTCTAAAATGCACTTTTAGTTTTATGGCCCAGTTTATATTTTTTGCCATAAATAGGCTGATTTAAAATTAAACAATACATATATTTTCTACACCTGCTTCTAAGTATATAAAAGCTGATATGTTTAACATTGTTAAAATATTTCTGATTTTTTTTTTTTGCTGAGAATTGCTTGTCTGTAGCAAATAGAGGCTTGTTGCTTTGGAACACATTTCTGATTAGGGGTCGCCTAGCAGAACTCTAGTCCGCTAATAAATGGCAGTTAATTTTTACGGTGTCAGGTTGCCAACCCGGCACCCAACCTTCAAAGAAGGCACACCCACATGCCTACCTGCATATCTTTTCAAGTTCACTCAACCACAGGGAGGACATGCAGATTCCGCAGAGAAGGTGCTCCAGCTAAGAATAGAACCGGAGAACCTCTTGCTCTAAAGTGACAACGTTAACTGCTGCACCACCATGGCTCATGGCTTGTAGAGATTATTGTGACTGGGCTCATCAACAAAGTTTTAAGGCCACGAGTTTCTCTGTTTTTTTACTTTTGCCTCAACACTCATGGTGGAGAGGTTAGAACTAGACAGATTCCTGTGCTTGTTCATTTTTTTATGCCTTCTAAAGATTCCAACATAACAAAACAGAATCTAGATAACATGAAGGTATTGCTGCTCAGGGTTAAAAGCCCTTACAAAAAACTCCACTCTTTCTATATTTACTGCTTACCCTGGGAAGCATTGATACATGCATCATCACAGAGACCTGTTCAAGACCAGCAAAAGCATTCCATCAGTGCAGGGTTCCAATGCCTATTATACTTTCAGGACCACTGCATTAAACAAAAGTGCTAATGGCAGCAGTGTCACCATATTCTTCTCTTCCAGACTCATTATACAAGATAACAATCTGGGAGTCCTCCATGTCCAACTTTCTGTTAACAAAATCCCTTATCATATCATAGCTAACTATAGGACCCCCCCCCCCATGGTCCCCTTGGGAGACTCTAACTACTCCTTAATAAACATCCTCAGTCATTTATACCCAGAAATTTCTGGGCTTCATCAATACAAACTCTCTGGACCAGTTAGTCTACACTCCAACCAGAGGTGATGAAATCCTGGATTTGGTCCTTAACAATATGGAGTAGCTGTGGCTCCCATCAAATGTAACTTCCTCCCTGGTCAAATCAGACCACAAGTCAGTCACATTCCCAATAAGAGTAAATACTGAAGCAACTACCAATACCTTGGTATTCAGAGATCATGCAAAAGCTAATCTACTAAAAATTTGTGATGATTTGGCTAATTTCAAAAGCCCCTTCCATCTTGACAACCCCACTGCTTATGTGGAATACTTTATAGGCAAATTCTATGCACAAGTAAATAGCTGCATAGACATACCTGTCCCCCTCCAAAATAAATGCAATGCCAAATTTAAAAATAAGCCCCTATGGTGGAAACCTAATGTAAACAAACTGTATAATAAAACAAAAAAATGCTAATTGTGCATAAAAATAAAGTCACTTCTCATGATACCAGAAATGTTCTTGCTAATCTAAACAATAAACTCTAGATCCTGATCAAATCCACCAAAGCTAGATATGAGGTAAAATAGCCATCAGGTGAAGTTTATCTACAAAGTCTCCTTTAATTATGTTAGAGATCTAACAAACAATGCCCAAGTGCTGTGCAGAGCTAATAATAAATATCATATACTAAGGTCAGAGGACATTGCCAATCTGTTAACATACGCATTTAGCTCAAATTTCACCCTCTCTCCCTTACAATATTGTAGCAGTTTGCAAAGCAGGTTTCCATCTTTGTGAGGTTACACAGAGTGGAATAAAGGAATTTGCCTTTTTCCCTCACTGTTGTGTGATCTCATCGTTTGTATATTTAAAGTAAAAGGGTGTGTGGGAGCACAGCCCCCTATATGGAGGAATAGGGGACATGCCCCTGGCAAAACAGACTCTTTTAAGTTTTTAGAGTTTTATATATATATATATATATATATATATATATATATATATATTAACTAATCAATCGGTTTGAAGATCATAAAAACTAGCCAGTAACCTGTATTCAAATGTTCCCTTCAACCTCAAAGAGAGTAATACAAAGCCAATGGGTGGGGGGGGGGTTGAGACTGTCCATCCAATTATCTAGGTTTACCTTGAATGTGGCAGGAGCACTACTGTTTTGACAAATAATGGAAGTTTGTTCCAGAGGGGGCAGAATACTTCAGAATATGAGATTATCATGCCAGCATGCACATTTATCCATTAATGAAGGCTTAATTTTTTTAACCAGGTATTTTAGAAATTGTTTGTTTTGTGAAGGAAAAGGTTGTCAAAAAAATGTTGGATGTTTCATGGCTCAAAATGCTACATAAAGAGTCCGTTGGCAGAGTGTATAAGAAAATGAGTCCACAGAGATCAGTGTCATCACCCACTCCGCCTTACTTATTATTGCTAACCTGAACCTAAACACTGCCTTAACCTAGCACCTTACCCAAGAACTGCCACTACCATGACACAAGACTTCTCGGACACATAACACTAAGATTTTTGAGGACAGTGATCATTTTAGTTAGGAAACTCTGAAGTCTCTCAAGCTACATGATGTGTTCCTTCAAATATATGACAAAAGGGGCATTATATTCTATAAAATGTTTGATGAAATATGAGTAAAGGAGAATCAGGAATTCTTTAAAACTAGAAGATATGTCTTTGAGAATTAGATAAGTCAGTCAGAAGGCTATCCAAACTATTGCAGAGGCATAATAGTCAAACAATAAGGAATTATCAAAAAAGAGCCTAGATCCCTTACAAAAAAAGTCTTCTTGGATGGGGTGTGTCACCTGTATCGCATGGTAAAATGTTTTGTATATCAAAATTAACTATACTACATTTTTTCACATTTAATTTGAGGTCATTAGCATGGCACCAATTGATAACTTGATCTATCCCATGTTGGAGCAATTGTGAGTCAGTGAAAGATTAAATAACAATATTAAGTTTACGGTAATCTACAAACTTAGGTGGTTAACCTGAAGGTCTGAGACACAGTATTTTTTTCTCTGTTTTTTTGCTCCGACTGCCTTTTCCCACCTAAAAAGCGGATTTCTTACTGATCTGTGCTTTAAAAAGTTTAAATTGCATTTGCCTTCTGCTTTTTACAGTTTTTGCACTTGTTTTATATCAATTTAAGTTGTTTTTGTATTGTATAACTGTTGTAGGCTACACACTAAAGTGTGCTAGCCTGTTTATAGCATTTACAGTGTTTTCTGTGTGTTTTTTTGCTGTTTCCTGAAAAAAACAAAAAAAAAAAAAATCTCTTTTCCCGTCTTTGCTGAACTAGATTAGTCCAGATTTCAGGTTTTGCTGAATTCCGGACTGTGGTATAGTTTCCTGTGTTGCCCATATCCTTACTTGGATAGGAGGAAGCTTCTCTGTTCACCAGTGAGAGTGGGGAGCTTTGAGCAGCCTATTTGCCCCTGGAGGAGTGTCTCAGCCCTGAAACTAGTAGCTTATTGGCCGTTTTGGGTCAATTCCTATCTTTTTCAGTTTCTCTGCTTTAAAACCCACATTTGCATGGTTTTGCACCAGTATACAGCTCTGCACAGCTCCTCGTGGTGTCCTGCAGAGTGATACAGGCAACAGAGAGACCCAAGAGAGACTTTTCCAGATTTAAGTATTTTTTTCTCTGTTTTTTTGCTCCGACTGCCTTTTCCCACCTAAAAAGTGAATTTCTAACTGTTCTGTGCTTTAAAAAGTTTAAATTGCATTTGCCTTCTGCTTTTTACAGTTTTCGCATTTGTTTTATATCAATTTAAGTTGTTTTTGTATTGTATAGCTGTTGCAGGCTACACACTAAAGTGCACTAGCCTGTTTATAGCATTTACAGTGTTTTCTGTGTGTTTTTCTGCTGTTTCCTGAAAAAAAAAAAAGAAAAAAATATTCTCTTTTCCCGCCTTTGCTGAAATAGATTAGTCCAGATTTCAGGTTTTGCTGAATTCCGGACTGTGGTATAGTTTCCTGTGTTGCCCATATCCTTAATTGGATAGGAGGAAGCTTCTCTGCTCACCAGTGAGAGTGGGGAGCTTTGAGCAGCCTATCTGTCCCTGGAGAAGTGGTCTCAGCCCTGAAACTAGTAGCTTATTGGCCATTTTGGGTCAATTCCTATCTCTCTGTTTCCCTGCTTTAAAACCCGCATTTGCGCAATTTTGCAGGATTTTATGAATAGAGCAGCATCGGACAGCACCGCTTAAATGGGTTTAAACTATTCCCGGCTCCACAAAGTCTGCTCTTCACTTTTTCCCTTAGAACTGTTCTAAATCTCAAAGTAAGCACTCTATTTTCATTCTAAAGCCCTGCAGTTGCTCGTATAAGTAATCTTATAAGTAAGCACTAATAAACTAAAGCCCTACACCCTCTTATACTCCCTTAAAGTACTTGGCTCCTTATTGGTCCTTTTTGATCAGTCAAAAAGTAGTTCCTTATACTATTCTGGCATGTCCAAAAGTCAGTTTCGGGTTTACTCTCCAGTCCAGCTAGTGAATCTGGGAATCTTGAGGCAATGTTACAACTGCCTTATGTACACAGACCACCCTCTCCTCCTCCCAACAAGCTCAAATATATGAGAGAGATGCAACTATATAGCCAAACTGGAGGCTGAGCTCTCTCAACCCAGTACTGGCGCAGTCAGTCAGGCAGAGAAGGTAACTGCACACACCACAAATCCAGTCTCACATAGACCTATTGCAACAGCAAACCAAACACATAAACACACAAAAACATACTCGGAGGCTCTAAATAAAAATCTTCCCAAGCAGCAGAGACCTCCAAAGCAGACATCCAAGCAACCGCTACCCCACAACAATACCCACGTATCACATAGTTTACAAAGTCAGTGTGCCACACAGTCACAGCCCTTAAGGCTAAACAACACACCTAATACACTTGTAATAGGTGACTCTATTGTCAGACACACTGACGTCCCACTCACCAGGCTGAACAAGGAGAAGGTCACTGTAAGCTGCCTGTTGGGTGCCAGGATCCGCCACATAACACAAGCACTCAGGTCACTCCAAAGCAAGTACAAATATGATTCCATCATTGTCCATGCTGGTGTGAATGACCTGAGACCTATCTCCCTGGACTATATGAAAAGAGACATAGAGGAGCTCTCTGATCATGTAGCCCAGGCCGGTATGACCCTGACCTTGAGTAGCATCTTACTCTCATCAAGAATGATGCCACAGTATAAAGACAAAATGATCAATTTTAACAATTGGCTAAAGTATTGGTGTCATTCAAAGGGGATCCAGTGTCTGTCAGCCTGGCATGACATGCTCAACAAGCCACGTTGCTTCGCTAGGGATTGCTTGCACCTGTCACCCCTGGGCTTTCGAATATTGGCTAAGGCTCTTGCTACCCCCATAGTGCCTTTTTTAGGCAAGGCTCAAAAGACAAACCCACCTCCATAGACACAAGGAAAAATAAACTAAGGGTAATGCTGCTCAATGCCAGAAGTCTAAACCTCAAGATGCACACACTCGAGGCTCTCCTCAGTATGGAGAATATCGATATCTGTGCAGTAACAGAAACTTGGTTCAAGGCTCCCAAGAGCACCCCAGCACTACCAGGTTATACCTCATACCATGATTTTCGGCCTCAACACTCAGACTAAACCCCAAAAGGAGGGGGAGTATCCATATTGATCAAATATACCCACACCTCCAGGTTAATGGCACTGCACGAAGCATCGGAGACCATCCATGTGCAACTAACAGTGGGAAAAACTGCCTTTCAGTTTGTAGCCTGCTACAGACCACCCTCCCAAACTCAGGAACCCCACTCAGCTTTCCTGAGAACACTGGAGAATATGAAGGTCTCTCCAAATACCATCATATTGGGTAACTTCAACTACCCAAACATAAACTGGGAGCACTACTCAAGCCCCAACACCCTCGCCCAATGCTTTCTAGAATTTATAAACTCAAATGCTATGGAACAACTGGTCACCACTCCCACAAGAGGGGAAAACATATTGGACCTGATCATCACCAACATGGGGACTCTATGTTCCATACCAGAATTATACCCCTCATTGGTAAGATCTGACCATAAATGAATCTCACTGGACATCCATATCCCGTCCCCACCCCCAGCCAAGGAAACCACAGTGAAGAACTTCTCAAAAGCAAACTTCACACTTCTCAAAACTGAGCTGGAATCCTTCAAAGCCCCCGGGCCAGTGGAAAATATGGCCCAAACCGCAGAATCTTTTACAAACACATTCTATGGACACCTACAGGAACGCATGGATCGTGCTATCCCAAATAAAACCAAGACTCACTCCTCCAAAGGCAGGAGACCTGTCTGGTGGACCCCAGCCATAAATAAGCTATACAACAGAAGGAGGAAGCTACTACATGATAGAGCAAAATCCCAAAAAGGGAAGGCATCTCTGATCAGTTCTAGCAAGAAACTACGATCCCTCATAAAATGATCTAAGGCCAGCTTCGAAAGAAAAATTGCACAAGACGCTAAAGATAATCACAAGGCCTTCTTTAGTTATGTCAGGAACCTGGGTGGAGCAAAGTTATGCATCTGAGGCAGACGGCTTGCTATAGTGAAGAGACCCAGGTCGGTGCCTCCTAAGTTTGAGCACTTTCTCTTTTAGAATAGCAGGGATGATGTGCTCTCCAGTTAATTTGTACTCTTATGATGCCCTAGGACGTGAGGGTGAAAGCGCTTAGTTCCACAACTTTGTTTTATCGTGTTTTGGTTTCGTGGTCCTGTTGTGAAATAAAGATGTCATTTTAATTCCAAGGATTCAAGGCTACTGGGATTTTTTTGTTACCTGGGTGGCAACTCCCAGATATGCTCTGAGTTAGTGCAAAATGACAAAAAATACACTGAACCCACAGACATTGCCAACATCCTGGCAGACAGGTTCAGTGCAAACTTCTCCCCCCTTCTCCCCCAAAAGAGCAAATGTCTATCCCAACAGAGTGTAGCCTCCCTGACATCACAGATGCACAAGTGAGAGCTGCCCTCTCCAAAGCAAAAAACACAGCATCAATGGGACCGGACAGTGTCCCGGGCTGCATCTTACATGAGCTCCAAGAAGAACTGAACCCTCACATAAAGTCACTGTTCAATCTCAGCCTTACTACAGGATATGTACCCAAGGAATGGTGTACAGCAACAGTGGTCCCACGCCACAAAGGTGGTGCCACAACGGACCCTGGAAACTATCGCCCTATAAGCCTGACTAGCCTGGTCTGCAAAGCTATGGAGCATATCATCATGGAACTCATAAACAAAGACATTGGGGACCTCCAAACACTGGATCCTACCCAATTCAGCTTTGTTAAAGGCAGATCTTGCCTCTTGAACCTGGTCAACTTCTTTGAAACAGTCACCAAGGCCATAGATGAAGGGAAGGTAGTCCACACAACCTACCTGGACCTCACAAAAGCCTTCGACACAATACCCCACTTGTGCATCATAAATAAGCTTACCAGCTTAAATATCAACCCCTATGTCACAAGATGGGTTGCAAACTGGTTCAGGGACAGAACCCACATGGTCAGAAATGGAGGTGCCATGTCAGACTCTAAACCAGTTACAAGTGGCGTCCCACAAGGCTCAGTCCTGGGACCTCTCTTGTTCGGTATATATTTCTCTGAGGTACAGGCTAACATGGGAGGACTATGGCTGACCAAGTCCACAAATGACTGCAAACTGGGTGCCATAATTGACTCGCCGACTGACACAAGCATCCTCCAAAAGGGTCTCACAGAGATGGATAACTGGTGCCAGAGCCATGGCCTAAAGCTAAATGACCAAAAGTGCATAGTCATCCCCTTTGGGAAAAACAAAGTGCCCACAAATTACCACATAGGTGGTAATCCATTAAGTACGGAAGATGTAATTAGGGATTTGGGGACCCAAGTAGATAGCAATCTCTCCTTTGACAATTACATTGCCAAAGTGGTTAGAAAGACCTTCTATATAGCCCACCTTATCATGAAAGGGTTCACATCCAGATCAAGAGAGGTCATTGTGCCCCTCTACTCATCACTCATCAGGCCCATAATTGAATACAATGCCCCATTTGGGATGTACCTTATTCGACACCTGCAGCAACTGGAAAGACCCCAAAAGTACCTCACCAAGAGAATCAAGGGACTCAAACAGATGCCCTATGCAGTTAGGCTAAAGAAACTTCAGCTCTACTCAGTTGCTTACCGCCTACTCAGAGGCAATCTGTGCCTGACATATAAAGCCATGTCCAAACCAGAATTAATGGACATGCTCCACCTCAGGAAATCCAAATCCCTTAGAGCTACACGCTCCAGGGACTTAAACCTCAGTACAGAAATAAATAGGACATGCTGGAGGGACAGATTCATATCCCAGAGGCTCCCCTCACTCTGGAACAAAATCCCAATCCATGTTAGGCAAAGCCCCTCAATGACCCTCTTCAAGAGAAATCTTGTCGAGTGGATGGGAGATCGTAGGTTTACCCCTGGGATCTCTTCTGTGTCCCTACTAGACAGAGGCACAGTAAACGAACCTTAAAAGGGCTATCTTCTGTGACCTACTATACAGAGGCACAGTCAACTAATCTAAAAGGGTGGGGAAAGCCAAACACACTCTGGCTAGGCTTATAAATGCCCTAGGGCAGATAGCCTAGTATCAACCTATGAACCTATGAACAGATGCAAAATAAGAGGGGGACCCAACACTGAGTCCCATGGTACACCACTGGTAACTTTCTTTTGTTTTCAAAAATGACACCTGCAAATCCAACCACATGATTTCTGTCAGAAAACCAGTCAGCCATCCATTGCACAACATAAAGATATATGTTCAGATTTACAAGTCTGTCAGTAATGACTGCATAGGAAATAATACCAAAGGACTTGGCTAAGTCCAGATATACTACATGTACTGAATAATTATTATCTCCGATTTCAGAGACTATTTCAGAAAAGATATTAAAGTGACATGACCTTCCTTTGACAAAACTGAATAAGTATTCAGATTTGCTTTACAGAAATGCACACCAGTTTTGCAGAGGTAGGCTAATGCATTTTAATTTTAACACTTTGGCAGGGTCATTTATTTTTATCCACACTCAGCCCCCATCTCCAGCAATTTTAGAAACATTATTAACTGCATGCACTTCAGATAGCTGATTGTGTTAAAAAATTGTTAATAAAAATAATGGCCAATGTAGCATGTTTTAAGTTTGTTTCACACAAGCACACAGTAGCTACAGTAAAGTATTCTGACTTAATTCACACAAATAAACACAAATAATGTAAAGGCAAATTAAAGACTGTCTAAAAATAAGCAGATGCCAAGTCTATAAAGTGCTTTGGAATATTCAGAAATTCCATGTTAATTTCTTCTAAAAGTTAAGACATCTGTTAGCACTTTCCAATGGCTCTATGCAGTTTAAGCATAAACAATGGTTATATGTTTCCTGAAGCTCATTCTTCAATCCAGATAGAATTAGAACTTTTATTGTTCACAGCATACTTTGCAAGTACAGAGGTCCATGTCATCCTAACTGCAATGTATCTGAAAAATATTTAGATGGAATGTTCTGAAGTAAGCAGTGTGAATCTTACTATGCAAAATGGGCTGAAACGACATCTCCAAACTATAGTTTTCATCTCTCTTCAGTGGTGTTAAATAACATTAGTCCACTCTAAACAAAAAGAACTGTAATTCTTGAAAGACTACCATTCACAGTTGTACAGCAGTGACAAAAAGAAAACTATTGCAAAATATCACCACTCCTTGATAAAAGCACAATTACACATTTCAGCTATTTAATACTACCATCAAAGTAATCCCTGGAGTCAAGCAACTAAACATATAGCTCTTTTGGCTGAAAAATATGTGGACTGATTAAGTTTAAATTTTAAACATGATAGCTTTAATTTACTTTAAAAAAATAGTTAGTGAAATATTTACAAAAAAAAATATTTGCTATAGGAAGTTAATATCTGATGCTTAGTTCTATAAGAAGATGTGCTCAGTATAAAGTCATATACCGAACATTTGAACTATGTGTGTGTGTGTTTGGGGTGGGGGGGGGGTAATAGTACCCAGTTTGCCAGTTCAGACCTATTAATGAAGCAGTATGTAGAAAAGACTCACATATTCATTAAAGAAAAAGAAGCAAAATGGAAACCTGTGTTAGGAATGCAATTCAAGAGATCAAAGTGTTTGTCTACAGCCTTGTTTTTTGCTGCTAGGAAATGTATTATAGAATGAATCAATGCCTTTTTTTTTGAGAAACTTGTGTTCAGACACTAATGCAATACATGAACAAGTACAACATTTTTACCCCACCCAAGCACAGCTTTTGCATTTAGATTGTACTATGACAGCCATATACATGTTGACATATGTTTTCCTACAGGGGGCAGTGTTTATTCACCTGGTTGGAGGCCTTCAGTCTAGTCAACAATGATCTACTTGACTCTCTCATAACAGCAGGAAGCAGCACAGATAATCTCCTCTTCTTCACTAACAAGCTTTTTTAACGGGGAGATAAGACATGCCACCTCAGCCTTCTCCTTAGTCATTACAGGTATTCTCCATGGAACAGTCATATCCCCGTTGTTATTTTCATTATTCATCAATAACCTACCCACAACCATCCCATAGACTTTCCTACTGATATATGCTGATGACATGAATATCTACATAGCGAATATTCCTATATGCCTTGATCAAAAAAAGTGTAGAAGATTATCAAAACCTACTTAAACAATGGCTTACCCAGCACAAACTCATCCTCAGTACCACCAAAAACAAAGTCACAATTTCTGGTACAAGGCACAAGCTCTGCCAGGAAGACAAACAATCGGGATTCGGGAATATTATGTAGCAACAACCAACCTACTAAAATGATGACACAGTTCAAGTACCAGGGAATTTGACTGGATTAATCATTTAACTTTCAATGTCACATAAAAACAATAAATCAAAATGTGTCCCTCTGTTTTTCTGGGAAACGAAAATCTCCTACTTCCTTTCCCTAAAAAGAAGAATGGTTATAGGGAAAAGGAATTTTACATTAACCATTTGAAATGTCAGAATGTGTCCCAAAACACAAAGACTGAATAACCAAAAAAAAAAAAAAAGGCTTACATATACCTAGTCTGAGATAGTCATTTCCTCAAAATATTCCCTTTTTTCCAAGGTATGGTGATCTTGGAGTTAGTATGTATAAGTTCATGGAATGTGGAAGCTCACAGCCATGTTGGGGCATGCAGGGGGCTTCCGCTGCAAAAAGAGAAGTTTAAAGGAGAAGGGTGATGTTCGAGATTTGCTCTTCTCATGCATTTTGTCTTTTTTTTCAGGGTGTCAGCACTTGGTATTAGGAGTGCCGACATTTCAATGCAAGCCAAGCTTGAATACAGTCACCCTATCACTGCAAATGCCTCCAAGAGAAAACGAGATGCTCTGCAAACTTTGGCCAATAATATATGTAGATTTATCACACCGGTCCTTCGTACAAAATCTAAATGTCTGCTCATATCACAAAGATGCACTCCATTACTTTTATCACTAACATATAAACTACTGCACCAAGAAATGTTCAACTTCGTTGAAAGTCACCTGTCAAAAAGAAGTAGAATGTATAACCTGTGTTCAAAATGCAACTTCTTGTTAATTACCCAGTGGAGCAGACTTCACATGCAGACCATTATTTCTCAGTCATGGCTACACAGGTCTGAGAAACACTGCCAACTCACCTGAAAGAAATTTTGCCCTTTCAATAAATTTTGCAGCAAACTAAAAAAATACCTGTAAAAGCAGGCCTCCTAAAAGTATTTCCAATCACAAGGCATAATTTGATTATGTAAAAGAGCCACTCTTCAAACCATTCCTCACATTTATCCTACTAATGCATCCAGTGATGACTAAAATAACTTTCACCAGTATGTCCCCCATAACATTCTACCCAATATTCTTGCTTTTCCCTGTCAAATTTGCTTTTTTCTCACCTTACCATCCTTCCCCCTCTCTCCTTTCACCCTGCCCCAATTTTTATCCGTCATTGTACATGTGGCAAATATATTATACTGCCAATCATATCCTTTCCTACGGAATATGTTCTACCCACCAATAACTGCTCCTCTTTCAGTATAAAAAAGCTTTTGAACTTGCTGCAAACAAGACCCTTAAGTGCATTCATTTTGTTAGCCCTACAGATCACAACTGCACTTCTAATAAAAAGGTCAGCTGACTATCCATCTCTGGTAGGATTTCCTACTTACTCAGCTCTCATACTTTTAATGTTCTGAATGTCGGATACTGCCTACTTCTGACAAACAAATTATTAGGATGTGACCCATCCTGTAAATTAAGAAATAATTCAGCTGTCAAGTTAATTAGTCCTAAATTTACCTTAGCCATCTGCAAAGGATCTGTCCTAAAATTAGCCTCTGCTTCATGGAATCCTCTTCCAGCTCACATTTCAGAATTGCAAGATCTCTCACTTTTCAAAACAAAACCTTGAAAGTGCATCTAAGTATGAAACATATCATGGAACTCCATATTACAGCCATTAATAATTCATACTCAGTGAGTATAAGTTTAAATAGGCTTGCATAATAGCACTTCTTGGCTATGTTCTTTATGGGTTTGTTATGATTCAGACTATTGAGTAAAAAAAGTTGCCCTTTTTATTTTTATGCATGTATGTATTTGCTAACAAGGGTGGAGTACTGGTCAAGGTTCATCCCTGGTATAAAAATATCTGGTTGCCTGGCAGGAGTTTAAAAAAAAAAAAAAAAAACTATCTCGAGCTACTGCAACTCCTGCTGTTTTAACAGCTGCCTAGCATCCCTCTGCCATTTAATATTCATGCATTGTTGGATATTTGCCAGCAAATTCATTGGTTAAGTGCATCAGCCTCTATCATAAGATCCTGCAGCTACAGGAGTTGGTGCTAGTCATTTATCTATCTATCTATCTATCTATCTATCTATCTATCTATCTATCTATCTATCTATCTTTCTTTCTATTTATTTGTTGTGGGTTTATGGGTGAATACTAGGCTAATTGCCCTTGTGGGCCATTTTAAGCCTATCTGATTACCCCATTAGTTAGTTCAGCTTACCTTTACTTAATTGCAATGGTCTATATTACATTATATTATATAATATTATATTTTTTTACCTTAGTAAAAAAGATTAATATATAAGATGGTGGATTGTGAACACAATTTGTAAAGCAAACAGAAAAATGGCCTGCAGTGTCCTCTTCAAAACAATGACAGCAGCTGCAGTGCCCTTCTCCTGCAATGGCCATGGACAGATATCCGAATTGTCCCTATTAAAATCTGCCATTGAAGAGAAACTTATCGGACCTGCTCACCTGCTTCCTATAATCTCTGGAAAAAGTAAACTTCAACTGGTCCCTCCATTTTTGCCTCCAAGCGTTTACCAGGCTTTCCTCCTGTATTAATATTGCCTTTAGAGATTTACTGAGGAATTCAACCATCCAGTACAAAAAGTAATATTAACTCCAGTTATTGCCCTAGCCATTTTCTTCCGAGCTTGCCTAATTGAAACCAGGAAGCATGCTAGCACCTCATCTATGATATTACTAGAACTATAATACACTTAATATTTATTTATTTATTTATTAATGTATTTATTTAACATTTGTTTACTGGGAAAGACCAACTTGGAACGAGTCAATTTTCAGCAGATGCCCAGAGAGCTATGCTCTAGACGCATGTCTTTGTAATGTTATCCTTTTCCCTTCTAAGCAGCGTAAATTACCACACTGCTTCTACCAGAAGAGCATTCTAACAAAGTTAGTTTTATTAAACAGGAACAGTTAGAAGTTACCTGATCTGCATTACCACACTGCTTGTACCAGAATAGCATTCTAACAAAGTTAGTTTTATCAAACAGGCACACTTAGAATTTACCTGTTCTGCTAATACTTGGCTGCTTTATTTTTTATTTGCTTATTTATTTAATTTCTGCAAAATAGTAAACTTTCCTATTCAGAAAATCAAAACTAACACATCAGTACACAGTATAGACGGGGACTTCCACTTTCTGTTAAAACAGGTAGCTTATTCAGCTACTGATTTTTAAACAGCCCAGCATTTATGCTCTATATGCCTCCATAGTGATTAAGGTGAGTATGCCATGATGCTATTGGATTACTATTTTGAGGTGTCACAGATAGACCTTCAAAACAGCCTACTTGGGCAGCTACAAGAAACAACAAGCAGTCAATCCCCATTAGTTCAGATTGGTACCTGAATCAAAAGTGAAAGAGAGGCATGTTTTGTTCTGTATAGAAACAGAACATGATGCAAAGTGTGGGATTAAGTATTTTTCTCTTCAAGATAATTAGTATTCTGCTGTGTGACCAAAAATATGTTGACAACCTTGTTTGTTCTCTTTATTAAATTGCCATTGGCAGTCAGGTCATAGCATGGTATATATATATATATATATATATATATATATATATATATATATATATATATATATTTTTTTTTTTTTTTTTGACTAGTTGAACTGCTTGGGTTAATGTTTTGTGGTGTGTGTGTGTGTGTGTGTGTGTGTGTGTGTGTGTGTGTGTGTGTGTGTGTGTGTGTGTGTGCTCATGTGTGTCTTGAAGTGCATTGGGCTGTACTTTTTGTGTCTGCCATCAATGTGCTGAAACACATTTCTATGACCATTATTTATTTATTTATTTATTTAGTTGTTCATTTGATCACAATCAACCATCTAAGCAGCATACACCCAATAAAGGAACTGCATGTTGTGGGGAACATATGTGTATGCGTGTGTGTGTGTGTGTGTGTGTGTGTGTGTGTGTGTGTGTGTGTGTGTGTGTGCACGCGCGTGTGTGTCTTGAAGTGCATTGGGCTGTACTTTTTGTGTCTGCCATCAATGTGCTGAAACACATTTCTATGACCATTATTTATTTATTTATTTATTTAGTTGTTCATTTGATCACAATCAACCATCTAAGCAGCATACACCCAATAAAGGAACTGCATGTTGTGGGGAACATATGTGTATGCGTGTGTGTGTGTGTGTGTGTGTGTGTGTGTGTGTGTGTGTGTGTGTGTGTGTGTTTGTGTGTATGCTCACATGAGTATGAGAGGGAGTCTGTATAGGGGAGATGAACAGGGCTGCACTGCCTGTGTCTGACAGCAGTGTCTGAAATATATTATTGTGACCATTATTTATTCATTTTATCATAAGTCTGAGGCATATTTAGGCATTAAATGGCTATAATCAGTGGACATATATGTGTGTGTGTGTGTGTGTGTGTGTGTGTGTGTGTGTGTGTGTGTGTGTCTGTGTGTGTGTGTGGTAGCCTGATTACAAAATTACAAAAACATCTCATTATCTGTTATTTATGCATGCTGCATGCTTACAAGTATACATTTTCAGTCTGGCTTTCCACTAGGAAATGCAATATCCACAGTTTTTAAAGTCCTACTAAAGACTGATCATCATGTATCTCTTTTAATGTTTGCTGTTCAGCTATTGTTCTGCAGATATTGTTTCAGAGTTATTTTGTTACATATTACTCATTAACAAATTTTCATATTGGTATATTAATGTTGCTTCCTGTCGGTTAGTGCTATTTTGTCTCCATATTTTAATTCTGAGACCCAAATTTGTGTTTCAAAATTGCAAAAAAGAAACAGCAAAAGTAGAGGACAACAGTGAATATTAAAAGTCACTGTTCTCCTTTAAAGTGATCTTTTCATAGCTGGCAAACCCAACAGTACCCCCCACTACATACTTATAATAATAATTCCAAGACCATCGTACTTTGGAGACAAGAGAATACTGAGAGACTCAGCAATCTCAAACTGAGCATGTGCAAGTCCCGTATTTACACATTTAGTCATACTTGGAATTTAGAAAGATTAACATTATTTCCCCTAGACTCCACTGAAAATGGAACTTCCTAGCTAGACAGTCTCTATTCATAAATAAAACTAATACATTATTTATAAAGACAGTTTTATGTTAGCTAATCATTCTTTAGAGGTACTTAATATGGTAATCATAATTTCCTTTCTCATATTTCTTCAACATTAATGGATACCAAGTCAGTTATTTAACATGATTAAAGGTATGTTGTTATACTGTAAACTGTAATTAAAGGTATGTTTTTCAATAGCTGCCTTATTTTCTTAAGAAGAAAAACTTTTTAACCTGCAAATTACTGGCGTCAGATAAGGATTGCTCATATCACTTACTTTGTTTAACAACATATTGAATTTTTCCTGCATTCAGTAACAATAATATTTCAGTTATTAGGTAGATGGCATTCAATAAAATACTCAGTATTATTTGTGGGAATTATATTATATTTTCATTAGATGACATGATAACATAGCCTGCTGATTTTAATAGTGTGGCGGATAACAGTAATGATGTTTAATAAATGCAAAATTAATAAACAAAAAATAAAAGATAGTGAACACTTTATGACAGCAGGAAAATATCACACTTAATGCTATTTCTTATGTCTGTAAGTTATACTGCCAGGGTTTTTTAAGTTAAGTAGAACAAATAGCATCCAAGGATGCAAACAGGGCTCTTTCAACAGCAATTAAATGCACCTCAACTGTCATTTCAAGGACAGCTTTTTAAAATGTTTCTTTCTTCACTGATTTTTATTTTCAGTGCTAAACTTTTCTCTGCAGCTAATAAATATTGACATCTTAAGAGAAAAAAAAGAATAAATATTTTGATGAGGAGAAGACCAATCTGACATTATGTCACATTTCTTACTCAGCTTTAATTAATTCCACTTTTGAATTAGGTTTTCTCATTCAGGAGATCTTCACAGATTTCCATGAGCCCCATTCCCTGACTATCAATTCCTTAAGACCCAAATCCCTGATCTTAGACTCACCAATTACCATTTTCCATAGAAAGTCACTGCTTCTGCTGTCTCAAAGTATGTTCCAGCACTGATTCCTCCTTTTTGGGGAAATTTCTCCTTTTTTCAAGTTTGTTTGAACTATGACTGGTCACGTATAAGTTCAGAGGTGTGAGTGGCTTGCCCTCTACTCATTTTTAAAGGTATCCTATTACCCATGTAAACACTTACGTTCAGTGATGGTTGCTTAACTCTGTATACATCTGTAACTGTATACACTTACATTTGTAAATGCTTTTCATTTTTTCTTGATTGCTCATTTATTTTTCTTCTGTAGAATTTTATCTCTGTAGTTTTACTGTCATTTTTTTTCTTCAGTAGAATTAGATTATTGCATTGTTGAACTATAAATTTTTAAGTTTAAATGTTTATGCCATAGAGCTTTTCTCCCCGGGCCTCCACTGAAAATGGGCTCACCGACTAGGCCCATTGGACTTTTGTGGTAAACAAAAAGCAAATAAAAACAAATAAATAAATAAATGTCTACACAATATTATTTAATACAGAAAAAATAACATACATTACAGTCAATATTTGAAAGAATTTTTTTTTTCATTTCTGTACTGTACTGCAAGAAACTGGTTCATTTTAAATAATTCTTCCCTCTAATAACATAAAGACAACCAAATGTAAATGGATATAAATGTTTAAGCAAATCAAGTTATTTCTTTCATCAATATCTGCTTGGAAGTAGTCGGTGATGTTTTAAGCTTAAGTTTATGCAAGCTAATAATAAACAATTAATAATAATGCCAACAGTTTCAGTATACTGTGGCTATAACAAAACTTTTAATGAAGACCAGTTTTGTAACACTTGAACTTAGGGCATTTTCATTTTATGAATACCTCAGTGAGTTCTTATATTATATACCAATTTAGGGCCAGCAGCAAGGCAGAAGGACATTCAGAGATAAGAGAAAAGTTGTTATGAAAGCCATACAAAAACAATAACCACTAAATCTATTCCATCTGTTGATAAGTGGGATAAAGAGGTTGGCAATGCCTATGAAAATAAAGTATTTACAGGTCTGGAATGCATATAAGACTGAAAAAGATTATGTCAATACCTATAAAATAAACTAATTGCATTTTTGGAACATGTACAGAATTCTGAACAAATCAAGAAGAAATATGGCTATGCTGAGAAAAATATTTTCAAACCATACTTGACCCCTAAATTTGTCTGTGACAAATTTGGGGATGCCTCAAGAGAATGTTGGCAAATATGATCTGAAATTCAACCCTGATGGCAAAAGTAAGCATTTATTCTAGATTTTAACTATTCAGATTATTCTTAAGAGACAGACAACAGCCTTGAGTATGTGTAGTGACTAAAACTTTTTTCCCTAGAAATAAAATACATTGCATCAGTAATGCTAGCATTTTCTTGAAATTGCATTGGCCATCACTTGGAAGGAGGATTCTGCAAGATGTATTTGTAAATATGCTTGTGTTGGTGAGGGGGTGTGCATTTGTGTGATTATGTACACGTGTGTGTGTGTGTGTGTGTGTGTGTGTGTGTGTGTGTGTGTGTGTGTGTGTGCGCGCGCGTGTGTGTGTGTGTGTGTGTGTGTGTGTGTGTGTGTGTGTGTGTGTGTGTGTGGACACAGTCATTTCAAAATCAAAGTAGAAACAGCTGTGATAGAAATCTGGATGTTTTATCATATGCCTTCCACAGGTTTCATTACTGGAATCATTTAAATCCTTAACAGCATTCCCCAAAGGACTGTCCCAAGCTGTTTTTGGATATTTTGCATGCACAGAACACACACACATATATATATATATATATATATATAGATATATATGTGTGTGTGTGTGTGTGTGTGTGTGTGTGTGTGTGTGTGCGTGTGTGTGTGTCTGTGTGCATGTTTGTGCATGTAATACTGATAGACTGATATAGATCTATATTTTATATATATATATATATATATATATATATATATATATATATATATATATATATTTATAAGATAATCCAATGAAATGTCTTAATGCAAAGAATACTTTTGTTGAAAACATACACAGACACACACACACTCTCAAAAAAAAAAAAAAAAAAACAAATACCATAACATCAAACTGAGTTGGAAAACCCAGAAACACAGTATGGTGAACTTTTGACACATAAAATCTCAACAATTTAATGTTTTTTTTTGTAGACAGAAGTCCCCTTGCACCTCCCACATAGGAGACTGCATTTCCCACATCCCCGTATTATATGAATATACAGATTCCCCAGGATTCATGAAGCTTGTGCCAGGTGCAGGCGTAGCGTAGGCGGTCTAACACCAAATATGGCTGCTGAGCGATTCAGGTATGATCCAATTCCATGTGCACTACCAGCGTACGCCAGATCTGTGCAGCTCTCAGCTCATGCATGCTAAACACCCCATGCACAGTAGTGCAGCATGCAAATGAAGGTACATAGCAATTCATGAAGTGGTGCAGGCATAGCGTAAGCATACAGAAATGTAAACCAAATAAAAACGGTTTACATTTTTCCAAACAGAACATAGGAGCCATGAAAGCGGACCAAACTTACGTATTACAAAGTTAACATATGCCAATGGCTAAATATACAGTCAATGGCATAAAATAAAATGCACAACACATAAAAAATAACATTTAATGTCATGGCCACACTAACGCGAAGTACAACCGCAGGGCATGTGTGCGCAAACGGGAACACAAGGAAAATATATACAGATGTCATAAAATTGCAATGTAACACAAATCATGATTTTGCCATAATAGTCAATGGTATGCATGCTACACCACAACCAAGGTGCAAGGGTTGCCAAGGGTCTGTGACAGTGTTCAGCGCAGTAACTATGAATTAGTAGTCAATGCCATGCAAATGAGGCAAGTAATACTGAATCGCAAACGTCCCGCCGGCCTAAAGATGTACCACACAGCACAGCGGTACAACACCAAGGAGTGGCCTGGAGATATACATGACATCAGCAGAGGGGTGTGCCACCGTAGCTGTAAGCACATTGGAGCATTGCTAATCCGGGTTGCCCATTGCTAAGAAAAGCCGCAGGATAGGGGTGTGGATATAGCCATAGCTTTGCTTAGCTGAGAGCACACAAGGTGACTGGAAGTGCATGTGTATGTGGAGGACAACACGCTCAAAATCCGGTAAATGGCTGTGCGTGGCGCACACCACAGCTGAAACAGGAAGGTTATGGAAAGACAATAATGAAATGCTGCGGTAGGGTAATTGGAGTACAACTTAGTAATTAACACCTATTAACTCACAGTGGGCCATTGATGGTAGCTAACAAGGCTGCTAGTAGCAACCTGCAGAACAGGATAGGGGAGGTGCCAGATTGCAAAGAAAAGAGAACTGTCACAGCAGAGCAAAGCAAACCTGCAGTAGATCAGCTATAGAACACATTTCACAACACAATCCTGGGTTTTGAAAGTACAAAACAAGAAAGCAGGCTGCTGGATGCATGCCTGACAATGGGAGGGGAATTGTTTTGAAAAGTGAAGGCAAGGGCAAGAGGTGATCTATGGCAGCTAAATGTAATTCAATACCAAAGGCACCACAATAGCAGTACCTGCTTTAAAACACATAAGTAAGATACCCTGCAGCTCTGATTGTACATACACACCCTATGACATCATCAGCTTCCAAAAGCACAATAGTATAAAGTGGGAAGGCACCTCACACACACTCGTGTATTCCCAGACACTGCACCATTGGTGTAAACAGATGGGGAACTTTTACAATGTACTTGTTAGGAGCTGCCATAGCTGTGATTCATCAGCATGTGTTGGAGACTGATGGTGGTGTGGAGGATGATGCTGACAACCACCTCAGACCCCGGAGGAGTAGAAAAGTGTTCAGACCAAGGTTAACCTAACAGGGGCTAGATGATCTGGAGATAGTAGAGTGTTACAGGGTCAACAGGGACATCATACAGCAAATCATTGAGCTGTGCCGGCCATGCCTCAGAGCCAGAAACAACAGAGGGGAACCCATCCCAGTGGACACGAAGATATGTGTAAGCTTGAGAATACTAGCCACAGGTACCTTTCAAAGGCCAGCTGGAGATATCATGGGGATCTCACAGGCATCAGCATCCAGGGTACTCCACCAGTTCCTGGATGCCATGTTACCACATGCCAATGCGCATATATACTTCCCCCAAACTCAGGAGGAGTTGGCCAGCAATATGCACCTCTTTCATCATGTGGTAGACTACACGCACATACATATCAAGTCACCACCCGGTGAGCATGGTAGGCGCTACATAAACTGCAAGGGATACCACTCCATCAACTGCCAGGTCATGTGCAATGCCCAGGGCATTATCACAGACGTATGTGCTTTCAGCCCTAGAAGCTACCATGACTCCCACATCTGGCATGCCTCACAGCTGTACCAGGTATTTGTCAGGGGGTCATCCCATATGGCCACCTTGTGGGGGATGCTGGCTATGCACTGGAGCCGTGGATGATGACTCCCATCAGAAATGCACACACACCCATGCAAGAATGCCATAATGAGGCACGCGCACAAACCAGAATCATCACAGAGCGTGTGTTTAGGATGTTGAAATCACAGTTCCATTGCTTGGACATATCTGGTGGAGCCTTGCAGTACTCTCCAGGCACGTGTGCCCAAATCTTCATAGTATGTGCCATGCTACATAGTATGATCCTGTGGAAACAGCTGCAGCAGGGACATAATGGTGAAGGTCCTCACAGCCCACCACAATTGCCAAGGGCACCACAGGCACAGAGGGATTCAGACCACGAACACCCTGTGCCAGCCCCAGTAGGCAAATGGAAGTGTGCCCAACATGCCCATGCCTTGGCAAAGAGGGAACGTATAGCACATACACTGACAGTGTAGGCCCCTATGGACTGGCACACTTCTCCACCTGCACACACAGTAAAATGGATGGCACACACACACACGGCCACCTGTAAATTGTCATGTATAGGTGGTCTACTGCGTGCATCCTACATAGGCAGCCCTCAACTATTTCACACACAACAGCTATTGGTACAAGGTAAGTCAACACCTGAACAGTAAATTAAGCTAACAGCATGCGTTGACACTGTATGTATAGGTTCCTAGGTACATTGGTAGGTACATGCCTAATTGTCAGATTCCATTCATAAGCCTAGCCAAAATGTGCCTGCTGTTGCCACCACATTGATTAACTAACTGTGGAGCAGAGCCAATTGCGGGATCCCTGGGGTGTAACTGCTGTTCCCCACCCACTCTGCAGGGATTACCTGATGTGTTAATGAGGGGCTCCATATAATGTAATCAGGGATGTAGTTCCAAAGCATGGGGAGTACCCATGACAGGTATCTGTCACCCCAGCATTCTCCAGTTATGGTTGTGGCAAGGTGTAGCACATTAAAGTGCGTGGCTCACTGTGACATGGATTCCCATAGCTGGAGCACATCCATTAAGCATCACTTGGACATACCATTAATAGGTATCATCCAAATGTAAGCTAACTGAGTTACACATTTGTTTGCAGTATGGAGGAACAGCCATAGAACAGTCCACATTCTAAACACCATAACACTTGTACATATCCCAGATTCCCCAGTGGCAAAGCCACTGACTGTCTCGTGCATTTTCCTGGTTCCACAATCTGCAAGGGCTGTTATGTAATTCCAATATCCTGAATAATGGATGTTGGATGCAGGTCATTAGAGCACATTTAAACACATGTTAGTAGGTTTTTGCGCCGGCAAGTGCTGGTAAGCGTCGTTTAAACATGACTACACGAATATGCGCAAAACAGGTCTAACCTTTGCTGAATATTACGCAGATCACAGACAAAGATGCCCAGAACTGCTGAAATGTGCGTTATTCACCCTTGTACTAATAGTGCCTGCTCTGAGAGGTAAAACAACCACTGCCAGGAGTAAAACACGCAACCATGTACACAATCACCTACCACTAAGCTACCTGAGATGTACCAACGGCAGGTGTGTATTGTGACAGGTTAAAACACAAAAGGGCAGCATTCAGGAAATAGTATACACCGCCATGTACCCAACAAAAGGTGTGTTCTCTGTCTCTGTCTCTCTCTCTCTCTATATATATATATATATATATATATATAAATATAGAGAGAGAAAGGGTGATAGAGAAATATATGTCAATATATACGGATATACATATATATATGCAAATATATATATGTGCAAATATATAGATAGGTTAACAACATGTACACAACCATGGAGGTACATATAAATAGGATACTACCAAATACCGAATGCTTTACATACTGACACGTGTAATCACGAGGCTTAAAGACTGAAAGACCACAGTACCGGAACACTAGAACTGTGAGTACTATTATCATGATGTTAAGGGACATTTAGTTAGTGCTTCTGGTGCTGCAGTCCAGGTAGGTACTGTGTTTAAGTGTTTTTCCTGATTGCTGTATTAGTGTGTGTAAGTGTGTGTTCTGAGTGTGGTGTGTGTTTCCGGGGGACTGTAGTGTGTGTGTGTGGGTTTGCTTCATGTGTCTGTTTGTGCTATTTTGGAGGTAGATTATTACAGTAGGTGTGGTGTGGGGGGCGCAGCCCCTCACATGGGGTGTGTATGGGGGCATGGCCACCTGGCCCTACATAGTGTAGGATGTTTTGTTTGGATGTGATGGGTAGCAGTGTGTCTGTGTATGTTCTGTGTTTGTGTTAGTTCCGGGAGTTTGACTGTTGCGAGTTTGAGTGTTTGGTATTGTGAGGTTTGGAAGTCTAGGAATGGTAATGTGGTTGCTGGAAGTGTGTGCATTCCTGAATCCATGGGTATGCCGTATACAGTGGTTGAAGTCTTCAAATATGTGCACAAAATGGACCATAGCAATCACACATTCCGCCATGACTGAACGTTATGAACAAAGGATCTGGAGAGTATATATGTCTATACACTATTACAAGTATGTGCTATGGACATGAGCTAAAGATAGGGTTACCACATGTCCCACCTTGTGAGGGGCAGTCCCTCTATGTGCGGTAGTGTCCTGACCAAAATGAGTACAAATACTAATGTCCTACAATCTCGAGACATTTTGCATGTTCCATATTTAATGTAATTGTTGCATAAAATAGTCACGTGTATCTAAAATTCCTACATGTAACAAGAAACAGGATAAGCAAGTAAGCCGCTATAAGAATATAAGCTTTTATATAGGCATATATGTAAAGTTCTATACTTTGTACTAACCGTGGGTATGTGTCTGCTTCTAAAATCCGATGTGTGTCCTGCAAATGTCCCACTATGACCATTTGAATAGGTGGCAACCCAAGCCAAAGAGGTTAAGTCACCAACACAACTCTAATGAGTGCAAATATCTGTGACAGAAATACACGAGACAGCTTTCATGTAGCAACATTTCTTTACATACCAATGTATTTCCGAAGGGATTGAAGGACCAACATCACCTGCATGGTATACAGGAACCAATTAACAATGGCTTAATGACTAAGCCTGCAATAACCATAGTATTAGTCTACTAAATGATAGGTCTTCAATTAGGGAAGGAGCCCTCACACACATATGGAATATGTATAAATGCAGTTCCTACACACCTTCATCTGCTATGTACACCCACCTACATCTCCCCCACATGCGAAACAATTGCAATACAGACTGTAATAACATCACAAACATCCACTCACTCTATGACATCTGCAGAAGCCTTAACATATCTTGTGAGAGACACACTATAATGGTCCTCTGTGAAATCATTGCTGTTGTACAATGGAACAGACGCTGATGTTACAGGGTTTGGTTGCAATAATCCCATATCAGATGGCTGATATAACAGCTAGACTCACATGTAGAACTACATCCTCTAGCCATTACACACAATCCACGAGGGACATGAAGTTAAAATATCTCCGTGTGTCTCCATATAACTGTTGCAATTCATCACAAACAACTTATCTAGGCTGTCTTCCTCGAAGGTAGGGCAAAGAGACAACGCCCAAGTGGAGTATTCAACTATACCCCACTGTTGCCATGTAAGTAGCTGCACAGCTGATGTGCATGTAATCATCTACTCCGGAACACCAATTGGTGTCAGGATACCACATGTTACTGGTATCTACGTATAAAAGGATGGCTTGTCATACATTCAAACTGTATGTACATACAAGAAAACCATTAAAACAGAAAAGGAATAGGACATATATTATCGTCAACTCGGGATACTAATAAGGTATGTAGAACACTCAGTATGTTAGTGTATGTAGTACCTGTTCTGTATTAATTAAAGTGTACGCAATGCATATAGTGGGAAAAGGTATTATGCAGTGATGTATTGTTGAGCATAGTAACGCTCATAGAAATTGTGTGTACTGCTGTGGGCCACAAGGTAAACACCTCATACACCACAAGGGATGCTACATAAGGACTTTAAACACAACAATTCCACTCCAGCCACTGTCAGTGGCAGGGTTTGTCCAACAAGTACGTGCCATAACAGGGGATAGTATATGTTGATATACTGTAACAGTAGGCATATGTATGGGCATATAACTGAGAATAGCATGTCGAAGGTGGTCCTGCTGTGCAATTATGATTTGCATTGCGGGATATTGTTGCAAAAATGTGAAATGTACAGTATTGTAGGTAGATATGTCTAACATTTTACATAGCATTACTGTTATATTATGCAAACATCAGGTATGTCTATTGGCATGTACAATACACAATAACAGGATACATATGACTTGTAATCACCAGACAGTGTATCAGCATGATAGCTAATTGAAATGGAAGAGCTAGTCGATTATCCATGCACAAAGGACATGTAATAGTTTCATAGGTTCATAGTTAGGTACTATGCTGTCTGGCCAAGTCCATTCATAAGCCTAACTACAGTGTTTTCCCTTGCGGCACCTCCCTAGGTTAGTGTCCTGAGCCTGTGAACAGCAGAGCCATTCGTTTCCTGTACCTGTGTACAGCAGAGCCACTGCAGTGATCCCTGGTGTACATGTCTGTCTCCCATCCACCCATCGAGGTATCTCTTGAAGAGTGCTAACGAGGGTCCCTGCCTGATGTACATAGGAATCATGTTCCAAAGCATGGTGAGTGTCCAGGTTAGGAATGTATCCCTCCAGCACATCCTAGACATCATTGCATTTAGGTACATATCCCAGAGCATGTGGCTCTCAGTGGCTTTTGCTTATGTGGAGCATATCCATCAATATTGTTTTAGACATGGGCCTTGTATGTTCAGCAGAGATCACCTCTGAGTATGCGGTATGCAAATGAGTATAGTTGGGGTTTCTGTAGTTGGGCTGTATATGTCATCCTTCGGAGGTCAGTAATCCTCTTGGTGTGGTAATGTTGTGGTATTTAAAGCCATTGCTGTTGTCTCATAAGGTACATCCCAAATGAGGTGTTGTACCCTTTAATGCATTTCATAAGTGAGGAGTAGAGAGGCACAATGGCTGCCTTTGTTCTGGCTACAAACTGATTAGAAATTAGGGTGGCCATGTAGAAGGATATCCACACCACCTTGGCAATATGGTTATCAAAGAAGTGGATGCTATCTACTTGGGTTCTAAGATCCCTTATTATGTCTTATGTATGTAGGGAACTACCACCTATGTGATAGTCCGCGGGTGATTGGTGTAATCCAAAGGGGATGTCTATGCACCTTGTGGCATGCAGCTTGAGGCCATGTTATTGACACCAGGTATCCATCCCAGTGACACCCTTATGGAGGGTGTCTGTATCAGCTGGTGAATCAATCATGGCCCCTAGTTTGCAGTTGTCTGCAAACCTATTCAGGGCAAGTCCTTCTGTGCTAGCCTGTACTTCAGAGAAGTATATACTGAACATGAGGGGCCCTATGACCGAGGACTGAGGGATGCCAATTGTAACTGATTTACAGTAGGAACTAGGGTATGCTACCCTCACTGTGTGGGTTCTGTCCGTGAGCCACTTTGCATAACATCTTGTGACGTAGGGGTTGATGCGCAGTTGGATGTGTATTTTGACAATACCAGAATGGGGAACGGTGTTGAAAGCCTTTGAGAGGTCAAGGTAGGCTGTGTGGACCTCCTTACCCTCATCTACCCCCTTGGTAACTGTCTCAAAGGACTCCACCAGGTTTAGGAGGCATAGTCTGGCCCTAACAAATCCAAACTGGGTGGGATCAAAGGTTTGGAGGCCACCAATGTCTCTGTGAATGAGATCCATGATGATGTGCTCCATAGCTTTGCAGAACAGTCTAGTCAGGTGTATAGGGCAATAGTTCCCCTGGTCCATTGTGGCGCCACCTTTGTGGAGTGTGATAACTGTTGCTGTGTGCCATTCAGGGGCCACAATGCCTGATGCAAGGCTATTAGTGAATATGGTGCCCAAGTGGGGAGCCATTTCGTTCTGAAGTTCATGGAAATCGCAGCCTGGGATGTTGTACGGTCACATGGATTCTGTGTTCCTGGCTTTAGAGAGTGCAGCTTTGAACTGAGTAGTTGTGAACGCAGGGACAATGCATTCTTCCTGTATAGATATGGGCCCTTTAGGGTGTGAGAGGGGTGTAAAGTTAGCACTAAACCTATCTGCCAGGATGTTGCCAATATCAGTCAGTTCTGTAATGTTCATGCCTAACTGCTGTATGTCAGAGCAGATGTGGGTATCGCCATCAAGAGTAGTGACATACCTCTAGAACGCTTTGTGGTAGTCCTTGGAATTAGTTGCGGTAATGTTTATATAGCTAGCTTTGGAGGATGTGATAAGGGATCTCAGATTCCTACTGAGGCTGACCATGGAGCTCCTCCACTCATGGGATTGTACTCTACTTTGCAACAGTCTCCTTCTTCTGTTGTACATTATGTCCATGGCAGTGGACCACCAGAGTGGCGTCCATTTTCTGGTGGGTACCGTCATGGCTCTGTTTGGGATAACATGATCCATGCAGTCATGTAAGTGCTAATTAAGTGCAGTTGTGTATGATTCAGTGGTTGTAACTGTATTGTCCATCTGCATGGGTGTCATGACATTTACTACTGCTGTCATAAGAAGCCTGAAGTTGGCTTTGTAGAAATATTGTACTGTATTTTCCGTAAAGGGTGTGGTACAGGGATGTGGATAACAAGGGTGATTAGTGCACGTTCGGATCTGACCAACGAGGAGATAACCCCAGGTGTGGAACACCAGTCACACATATTGGTAATGACCAGGTCTAGGATATTGTTGGCCCTGGTGGTGGTGTGGATAGGTTGATCCAGGCGATTGGAGGTTATGAATCCCAGAAAGAGTTGGCCTAATGTATCGATGCATGAGTAGGTATCCCAGTTAATGGTGGGGTAGTGTCAGTCGCACATCAGTAGTTTTTGTTTGAACCCTACTCTCCAGTACATCAAGAAGTGAGGACCGTTAACCATGGGGTATGGTGTGGAATCTGTAGAAAGCTACAATTTGTATAGCAGTTATGGCCAGAGTTAGTTGCACTTGGATTACCTCTGATGGACTGTGCTAAGCAACCAGTCTGGAGGTGTGGATATCCTTGGGAAACATGGAAACACCTCCGACGTGGGTGTTCCGGTCCTGGTTACATGACTGAAAGGTGTGGTATGAGTATTAGTCTGGTAGTGCAAGGATGCTTTCAGGAGCCTAGAAGCAGGTCCCAGTCTCTGCACAGATATTGAAGTGGTCCATTACAATGAGTGCCTCGGGTGAGTGCATTTGAGATGAAGATGTCAAGCATTGAGTAGCATTACCCTCAGGTTTTGCTTGCCTGTTCCTGTTATGGTGGTGAATACATTATTTGAACTGTGCCTGAAACAGGCACTATAGGAGCAGCAAGATCCTTAGCCGTTATCTGTAATCCCAGGGCCAACAGGTGCAGGCCATCTGTGCCAAAGCATCGTGTTCTGTCGACCATGTCATTCAAAACAGACAGATACTGGATACCTTTGGAATGACACCAGAAGCATAGCCAATTGTTGAAGTAAATAATTCAGTCCTTGTACTGCGTTATCAGTCTGGACGAATGCGGAATGCTTCTGAGGGCTACGGCGATACATCCAGGCATGTGCTGATAGGTAAGAACACCAGTACAGGCAAACATATATGCCCACATCAAGACAGCATCCACATGGAGTATGAGCAATGTAATCAGGTGACACACATATATGGTGATAATATCCAAACCTTATTGGCTGTCACATGTGTGTGACACAAACATGTCAGTGGTGTCAGTGTCATGAAGATTTGCAAAGACAACTGTTCATATGTAATAAATGTGATACACATGTATGTGCAGCTGTATCTCTGAGATACTGTGACCTGTCTCCATTATTATGTCTTCCAGATATGCCACGAGCAAGGCTCCCAGCCTATACCCACTTGGAGGATGAGGCCCTTATACCTTACCTCCAAGACAACAATGATGTCTTGCATAGCCATGTGCCACAGCATGCACAGCAGTGTGATGACCTGTGGCAGGAACTTCACAGGAGGGTTAATGATGTGGGTGGCCATAACCACACATACCAGCAGGTGCGCAGACACTGCACGGACCTGATCAGATGTGCGAAACAGCGTGCAAATGCAATCACCAGGGAACAAGGTGCAACAGGTGGTGGGCCACCAACCCAGCCCCCATTCACAAGTACTGAGGAGCTACTGGCCAACCTGGGAACAACCATCAGAACAGCATCCACAAACCTTAGCTGCCATCGTGGAGGTGGGTATCTCTCAACCACTGAGCCTGGGGTTACCTGGTAAGTCACTACTGCACATATGAATATTATATCCCATATAGTTGCATGTGTCACTGTACAATATGTAATGTAACATCATATGGAAGGCATGTATACACACATGCCACATACTATAGTATGCTTCTCTGTGTATGCACACATGTGCATATTCCATAGTATATCCTATTGTACTGGTGAATGTGTTAACATGCACATTGCACCCTGTAGCTGTCATACAGGCGTGGATAATGATCATACTGCTGTGTCACCCCTATATAGGTACCTCTGGTATTCCGCAGAGACAGCAGGCCATTGCAGGTGAGACAGTTATAAGTATCAGGCATGTTAATGCACAGATTTATTCGCCATGTGGCCAGTTAACACATGTATACATAATGTATTGTCCAGTCACAATATACAGGTCGCATCTTTAATCCATCACACTGGCTACCCATGTGCAATACTTACAAACTAAGTGAAACACCGACATGAAACCTCAGAAACTCTCATTGCTAGATGTGTGGACAGCTGTGCATACAATGGTGGAGGTGTTGTTCAATGTAGGAATATGTACTATACATCAGAACTACACATGTGGGGTACACAAACAGTACTACACAGTGAGCTGGAGTATGGGCAGCCCACAGGATTCACCATTGTGGATTATGCCCCTGCAATGAGTGCACACACTGTGATGTGCCATCTGACATGTCCATGACATGTAGTGGTTCTGCTGCAACACTGTCTCACTATCCCATAAAACATACCCAACATACCAAACATACAACCCTTTGTCTGCATAACCCTGTGGACAGTGGAGTATCTAACATCTCTGGGTGTATGTCATATGGGACAACACAGACATGTGAGATAGACGGCCATCACAACCGTTTGGCCAACACATGTTCACACATGGCCATGGAGGATGGCCAGAGACATGTAGCAACATACAGTAGATGTGATGTGTTTGTGTGTACACCCTGTTGTACATTGGCTATACATGGTCCAACTATAGCCTTTGTTTAATGGTTATATTACAGATGTGGAACACTGGACATCCTACAAGCCTGTGCACAGCTTGTGGAGGCGTAACTTAATTCGACCACATAAGATGTGTTGAACATCATGACTGTGTCACAGCATGACAGTAGTCACCTGTACAGCATCCACATACATACACAGATAACAACATCAGGCCACAGATACAGTACATTTTCCTTGCTGCTGTTGGACATCACTGTCAGCCATGCACCTCGTGTGTGTGGTACACAAATGGCATATGGGACATGGTGTATTGAGAAGTCTGCCATGTGTGGACATGGTTGCCAGGCAGCTAAAATATGTCTGCAGATGTGCAGGGGTGTTATCCGTATGTCCTTCGGTAACCTGTGTCACACATTACACATAATGGTTTACTGTGTATACACCTCAGCGATGTGGGTCACAATCCACAGTATATACGTATTGTGTATGCACACAGTCATGGCTATGCACTGTGTGTGTAATCCACACTGTATAGCAACAGAGATGCCTCATGATTCCATGCAATGGCACTGTGTCTGTACTTCACACTGTATAGCAATATAGATGCCTCATAAAACCCTTCAATGGTCATGCACATTTGCTAAAAGTGCATTTTATCTGTAGGGCAGACAGACAACACTGCAATGTGGCACCATTATACCACTGTACATGTGACAGGACACCATTGTGTCAAACATGTATGCATGTCAATGCACACATCAGCAGATTACATGTCATATTACATGTTAATGTCAAGGTCATATGCCACACATCAGCCATGTGTACTGTTAACCTGTGCTGGTCCAGATGATGTAACACAGGGATGCTTGCTTACTACCATGATTGTGTGAAATGCATGGCTTCTGCTATGACACATGCTTGCTGTTGTGTGCAACCCAGGGATGTATGATAACTACCACTATTATTGTCTGAGCTGCATGCCGTCTGCTGTATCACACGCATGTTGCATGCCTTCTGTCAAATCACATGCATGGTGTGTGTGTGTGTGTGTGTGTGTGTGTGCGTGTGTAATGTAGTGTCTTTGTTTGCCTTCACAGGTGATGTAGGTGCGATACCCTCCTGCAGTCCATCTGATGTTAGTGCCCCCACAGACTCTAGCAGTGATGATTAACATATGCTTGAGGCACAGGCAGGGTTGTCAGGGGCTGAATCTGTGCTATTGGTTGCCATTCCACCTATATCTCACTCATCCCCGCACAGAGATCTCATGCCAACACATACCCCATCACCAGTGGCCATAGAGGAAGGACAGTTACCGTGTGGTAGCTTGGAACAGGAATGTGTGGTGGCTATGGAAGGTGTGTATTCACACCATGGTTTCAGTCAAATGACTGGAGATGAGCCACACAGGCATGTGGCCAGTGCTGCTCATAGGAGGACCTCTGGCTGACATGCCCCTGCAGGACAGAGCGCAGCAGTTGGTGTCACCAGACACATGTTTCAGACTGTAATGGTGGCACAGGCACATGCTGAATGGCAGAACAAAGAAGGGCAGAGGCTTCAGAGGGTTGCTATCCATTCTTTAAATGACAACATCTAGGCATTGGCAAATGCTCAACAGCAGATTGCTGATGTTTTGGACAGACGATTGGGTAACATGGTTGGAATCCTTGACCGTGGCAAGACAATCCGTGAGCGTGAGCTGTCTGTGCTGGAACATCTGGCAGGAGTGAGGTGTAGGGCATGTGGACATAGGCCAGCTACGTTACCTGATGCAGGTCTATGTGAACAAGCTACCTCACATGCCAGCTCCCATAGTGGTGGTAGCAGCAGCAGTGCAGCTGGTGCTGCACTGCCTATACCAGGACACAGCAGGCCATGTGGATGTGGCCCTGGATGGTCCCAATGGGGACACAGTTCAAGTGGACATGTGTCATCGGACAGTACCCAATCTGCACCTCTGCCTGGTAGTGTCCATGCAACCCCTGGCAGGCACAGGTCACATGGCCATGGCCAGACACCATGAGCTGTAAAACCTGGTCTGTACAGTCTGGAGCTGTCACTAATACCCCTGTGTAGGCCAGACACATGGCAGAACTGTGTGCACACATACACGCACACACCAGAAACATCTGTAGGGCACCGCAACACTCACATGCTTAACAACCACACATGGCCAATTAAATCACAGGCCCTAACCCACACAAATGATGTCATCCATTGGTGCAGCCTAGGCCCCTGGCAAACATTATCACCCTGTGCATATGATGATGCCTGTGCCGCATCCCTGTCATCCACACCATTGGTGCAGGGACATGCTCATATAGTCTGATGCACAAGGTGAACAGAATAGGGAGGTAAGTGTAGATTACAATTGTTGTGTACTGTTGACACGCAGCAGACATACCATGTAGTACAGGTTTTGAATGCATTGTTTTCTGTTCACAGTATGTGTCTTGGTAACAACAGTAACAAATGAACCAAAGATATATGGTGCAATAGTGCTCAATAAAAACAAATAAACCAAGTAAAAAAGCACTACTGTTGCGAGTCCAAAATCTTCATTAATAAATCATAGAAATTAAGCACTTTCGTCAATCTGACTTGACTTCATCAGGATTCACTAAAACAACTTTAAAAAACACTTTTATACAAATGAATTGCCTGTGATTGATTGAATCATCACAATAGTCAATAACAATTAAAACAATTATTGTTTAAAGGTGTCAAACAGTGTCCTAAATTGAAGCAAACCAAATGAATGAAATTTTATATTTTTCAACTCTCTATTACCCTCATTACATTCTTTCATTTATAAAGAATTATTACAAAAATATAAACACAAATGAAAGCAGCAAAAACAGGTGAAAAATGAAAATACTATTTCTACAGAAAAATACTTAAATGTGTTCTGCTTTTTCTTTTAAAATAGGGGCCAAGTTTAGATGGTCATTCAAAATAGGGGGGAAATTTGCTACTAACCTCAGTTGTCATAATAATTCTTTCTTATACAATAAGTTTTGCCAATCTCCACCCCTGGCTTCCAAATTGACTGTGTCAAGAATAGTAAATGTAAAACCTGTGTAACCGTCACATGTTATACTATGTTTATATAGAGCATTTGTGTCCTTTTGTTTTTTTATATCATATAAATGCTCATATATGCTTGTCTTGAAAGACCTTTCTGTCTTCCCAATATAGAAGGAACTGCAGGTATTATACCTAGCAATATATACTAACTTGTTAGAATAGCAGTTACCTCTCCTCATGTAAACTACATGTTTGTTTTTATTTTCTAAACAAATCCTACTCTCCTGTAAAATATAAGAACAGTAATTTCATCTGCCACAGGGTCTACTGCAATTTGTTGTTTCAGTTTTTACAAGTTGGTTGCGCCTGTTTTCCAAAATTCTTTTGATGTTAAACCCAAATTTTGAGGTAAACACAGGCTTTTCCCCCACCACTTGGTAAACTTCATGATCAGCCTTGAAAATACTCCAATTTTTATATAAAACTTCTTTAACTTGCTGATGTAGAGGACTAAACTGTATAATACATGTCCGTTCAAAGTTTAATTCATTTACTTTTTCCACATTCTCCTCAGGGTCTATGTTTATATTCAAACATTTGCCTAATAAGGAATATATATTTTTCCCGCATTCCTTATAAACTTCTTTAAGCGTCTTATCAACTAATTCCAAGGGGTACCCTCTGTCCAAAAACATGCTCTTTAAAAATTCAAATTCAGATAACACATCTTCCTTCAAGGAAGTCATTCTGGCTACCCTGATGGCCTGTCCATTAATAATACTTCTCTTTTGTACTAAAGGGTGACAACTGTCAAAGTGTAAATAATTGTTACAAAAAGTTTTCTTACAAAATATTCTAGATATAAATTTGTCTTTATCTTTAATAATTTTAGTATCTAAATAACTAATTTCTTGGGAATCAAACTGAAAAGTGAATTTTAAAAATTCAGTAGTCTCGTTAAGGTATTGGATGAAAGCAGAAATACTTTCTGCTGTTCCTTTCAACAAAATAAAAATGTCATCCAAAAACCTACAATAGTAAGAAATACTGTCATAAAATTCACTTTTGAACACATGTTCTCTTTCTCATCCCAGTAACACAAGGTTGGCATAGGTTGGGGCACATGCTGCTCCCATAGCTACACCCCTAATCTGTTGAAAATATTCACCCTCAAAAAAGATGTAATTATTTTCCAGAATAAGTCCCATTATTTCACATATTAGGTTAACCTTGTCACAATCTAAATGGGACAAACTAAATAAAGTCTCCTCGAAATAGGCTAAACCTTCATGTTTGGGAATACAGGTGAACAAATCCATTACATCAATGGTCAAAAGATACCCTTTTGCACTCCACAAATCATTCTTAACAACAGTAACAGCATGTTGGTAATGATGTCCTGCTTCTCTCCTTCAGGTCTAATTGCATGTGCCATTGAGTGCCAGTGTTTGCAGTTTCCCATGTGTAAATGTGGACTACTCACAGGCATGTATGGCAATACCAGCATGCTATTCGTAGCTTCAACCTCACTGTTAGAAAGGCTGACATTCCAAAGATGTGTACACATCTACTTATCCAGGAGCATGGGAGCTGTGTACTAAGCTAGAGTGGCTAGAGACGTGACATCCATACCAGGTGATATCACAGGTAAAGTTACATGGGGCGGGGAGATTACATAGCGGTCTAGCTGATGACAAGGGTAAAGGCCAGTTGATAGCTTGAGGCCTCACTGTGTAGCAGTAATACACATTCACATTACAGGATGAGAACACACAACTACACACACACACACACATACACACACACACACACACACACACACACACACACACACACACACACACACACACACACACACACAGGTATTCGCACATGTATTCATACACACAGTAACATGCCCACACTCACGGGGTCAACGACACTGTAACACACTCACACACTTGATAGTGTTGAGGTGAGGACCCCTGCCTATGTGGTAATCACCATTACGGTGTTGTGCACCCACATGACGCGACACGGAGAATGAACATGTACAGGTAGTCAGTAATGCCTAAGATCGACGGCATCAACAGGGTAGTAGATTGCATCATCTGGAGGGGTTAGGGGTCCTATCTGTTCACTATGGTAACATACATCCCCACTCCATGGACCAGGCAGCCATACATACATACACACACACACACTGTGGCGTCCACAATTGAATGCACCTATGTCATGCACATACAGATAGCTCACATGTGTGTGATACACACCCCACCCCTGCCTATGTCTTGCTTTCTACACTGTAGTATGTATAGATTTCTACAACAGTGTACAGGGGTGTGAGTAACAATCGGGATGTATTCCCCACCATACATGGCATATATGGACACACAAGCAAACACACATGGCAGTACTGTGAATCAAACACCTGCTATCTTATGATACGTATGACAGACATGCAGCAGTATTGCCCACATTACAATGTGTACCGACACTACCTTTGGCAATTGTGCTGATATATGCACATGGGAGGTCTTACATGTTACAGGTGTCAAGTGATTTACAGTCAGTGACACCCTGACCACTGTGTAAGTTGTATTTCTTCCCCTTCAATTAACAGAAACATAGCTTAGTGTTTCCACATGTTATGGTAGGATGGCTTGTGACACACCTGTGAGCTGTCTTCAGCAAACATCCATCTGCAAAGATGGTCCACCACTTTATGTCCACACATCCATTCATACCTGATGTACATCTTACTATACTGTCAGTATTTCACCATATACAGTTGGCAATGATGTGGCTGCATTGCAACTGCATGTTGTAGGAAGACACAGATCACCTGCAAACATCAGTTACTGCACACACATGGTAGCTGAATGCACACCACTACATGTACATGTGTGTAGGTCCTACATTCCTGTCATTTAGTCATGTTTGTAGGCATTGCAATTGGTGGACATGTGTGATGACATACATGACACATGGACTATTGTATGATATGATAGTTGTCATGGGTAACCAGTACAGAGGGAATGTTAACTCAGTCAACATTGCTATCACACTTTATGTACTGTTAGCATTCAACAGCCATGGACCTACCTTCCATGTGCATGTGTGTAATTGCTGTAGCCACCTGTCTGCATGAAGGACAGCAACAGCTATGCTATGTACATATGTGTTGCGTGTGTGTGGGGCATGTACATATCCACGGCAGGTACATATATGTCATATCCAAACATGAGCGTGTTTACTGGTGTACAGCACAGTCATCTGTTACAGCTGTATATGACCCAGGGCCCCTGTTATCTGTACGGCCGACCTGGTTATGAACAGTGGTATCATTGCATTGCATAACACATGATGCAACTGTGTCAGTACATGGGTAGTCTGCACAGTTGCTGTAGAGCTAGGTACAGTGCACTGGTCATGGGTCACATGGTGTTGTACTAATATATGTTCTACCACATGTATGGATGTGTGTTGCTGGTCCAAGGACATGGTGATGTCTGAGGGCTACATCCTAGAATGTGGATTTTGACACTGTGATCTGCACCTGACACATCTGTGATGCCTTTTGAGGGTGTACTGGTCAGTACATGCGAGTGGCCTTCATGTACGTGGGGACACTACCACCTGGAGTGGTCCGTAATGGTGTTATGGCCCCGAGGTATATGGTGGTAGTGCTATTGTGCATAACTGAGCCTTCAGCCAGGTGTTCCTCACTGCACAGATGTCAGTATTCCCCATTGTTGGATCTACATTGGGCAGCTGTGATTACGAACGCTACACATCTAGCACTGTTTAGCATACACATGCAATGCAGTTGTCCTCTAGGTGTCAGGGTGTTAACCTGGTCTCAGGACATTCGTCTATGAATGGCACTATATGGGCGAAGTAGCCACTTCTGGCAGGACATCACCATGGGTGGTATTAGTGTGCCAGGTTTATATTGGTACATCTAAGTTGACGGACAGCAGCAGACGTTGTGTAGAAGACCAGTGTCAGATACATGTAGTGCAGCGTTCATGCGAACAATGACAACTATTGACACCACTGTGCCCTTCCATGTTTAGAATCAGAGTGCATACAAAACAGCCCTTTGCTACTGTGTGTGCATGCCCAGTATGACATTGTGTAGATGGACACATAGTGCATTCCAAACGGCCATGTGCTACTAAGTGTGTGAGCATGCCCAGTGACACCTTGTGTCGGTTATGTGCCTATATGTGTATGAGCATGGCCATTGTAACCCTGTATAGTGATAGTGGTCGTCCAGGCAACAGATGGCCATACCACACTTCAGGATGGATTCCTACATTGAACACACTGGTTCACAGGTATGTACATCGTAACTGCTGGCATCTATGTCAATGTCCACATTCCTAGAAGGTCATAATGACAGTCTTGAAAGGTGTAGTGTCTGTGGCGTGGCTCGTATCTATGTAGTATTGTAATAGTGGTCCGTAGATAGGCAGTTGTCCTGATCACACCACTGGCGTGTGTTTGTCTCCGTCTGCCTGGGGACAGTAATGTGTTTTAAGACTGCTCACACTCCATACAATCCCTATCTGTGTCTTTTCCATTGCTGATGATGTCACCCACCTAGAAGTATGCCTCTGGGAGTGCTGTGTCCCAGTAATCTTGGTAGCATGTTCTGTAACTGTGTAATGCTGTAGTGTGATAAGGTAGTTAGGTCTGTGTTCTAATCCCAGCCATGCCAACTGTGTATGTGTGTGTGTGTTTCCGTATGCCTGGGGGCAAAATAATGCTTTTAGGCTGCTCACACTCCATACAATCCCTATCGGCGTCTTTTCCATTGCTAATGATGTCACCCACCTAGAAGTATGCCTCTGGGAGTGTTGTGTCCCAGTAATCATGGTAGCGCATTCTGGAACTGCATAATGCTGTAGTGTGATAAGGTAGCTACGTCTATGTTCTAATTCCAGCCATGCCAACTGTGTGTGTGTGTTTCCATTTGCCTGGGGACAGAATGATGCTTTTAGACTGCTTACACTCCATACAATCCCAATCGATGTCTTTTCCATTGCTGATGATGTCACCCACCTAGAAGTATGCCTCTGGGAGTGCTGTGTCCCAGTAATCTCAGTAGCACATTCTGTAACTGCATAATGTTATAGTGTGATAAGGTAGTTAGGTTTGTGTTCTAATCCCAGACATGCCAACTGTGTGTGTGTGTTTCCATCTGCCTGGGGACAGGATAATGCTTTTAGACTGCTCACACTCCATACAATCCCTATCGGCATCTTTTCCATTGCTGATGATGTCACCCACTTAGAAGTATGACTCTGGAAGTGTGGTGGCCCAGTAATCTCGGTAGTGTGTTCTGTAACTGCGTAATGCTGTAGTGTGATAGAATAGACAGATAGGTGCTCTATTCCAAGGCATGACAGGTGTGTGTGTTTGGCAGTCATATCCTATGTGTTGGTATCTGTGAGCGGCTAGCTCCATGACGTGTTGAGGAGCGTGTTTTGTTGTTTTCCTATATAGTGTCCATAAATGTCACAATTGCCCAAGAGACTGGGTTGGCAAGACATACAAATACATTCGCCAGTAGGTCTAGTGAGTAAATGTCAGCAGACCTAATCTTACCCTTAATACAGTCTGAACCCGTGTGACGCAACAAAACACACCTGCCTTGATAGTAACACCAGTACATAATGCAGGAGGCGCATGTGGTTTCCTTTTCATTCTTGTCTAATGCTTTGGTGTCACATGGTCCACTGTTGTGCTATATATTCTATATCTATGTATGTGTGTGTATATGTATATGTGTGTGTATGTGTCTGTGTATATATATATATATATATATATATATATATATATATATATATATATATATATATATATATATATATATATATATATATATATATATGTGTATATATATGTGTGTGTGTGTGTGTGTGTGTGTGTGGACATTAGCACACATAAATCTACATGATGGAATACATGTCCTATACTGTTGAATGCCTGCGCTGGATGATCTGTACATGATAACCTCAGATGTATGTATATCTGCCATGGCTTAGTGGTAAAGCACATCGTCTGTGGTGTGCAGGGTCCCAGGTTTGAGGCGTGTAGAGACCGGTTATTTTGTTGCTGGGAAGAACAAGGGACATCGAATACGGTGATAGTAAGGTGCTTTTAACCAGTTGTGTGCAGATCTGCGCGACAGTAAGCAGTGGTTATTATTTTGTGTAACTCCAATTATTACTGATACATTGGTTAATAAGGCTCTATCTAAAGCTAAAAACACTACCTCCATGGGACCAGATGGTGTCCCAGGCTGTGTCATACATGAGCTCCAAAATGAATTAACCCCGCATCTGAATACACTGCTCAGTCTCAGCCTCTCAACAGGATATGTGCCCATAGAATGGCGCACAGCCACTGTGGTTTCGCTGCACAAGGGTGGGCCCACAACCGACCCTGGGAACTACCAACCAATAAGCCTGACTAGTCTGATCTGTAAGGCAATGGATCGAATCATTATGGAACTCATAAATGGAGAGATTGGGAACCTCCAAACACTTGACCCCACACAGTTTGGTTTCGTCAAGGGCAGATCATGCCTCCTGAATCTGGTGGACTTCTTTGAGACAGTTACTCAGGCTGTAGATAAGGGAAAGGAGGTACACATGGCTTACCTTGACCTTGCTAAAGCATTTGACACCATTCCCCATTTGGGTATTATTGATAAACTCACCAACCTGGGCATAAACCCTTACGTCACAAGATGGATCGCAAACTGGCTCTCAGACAGATCCCACAAAGTAAGAATAGCGGGATCTATGTCCGAATCCAGACCAGTAATGAGTGGTGTGCCTCAGGGCTCTGTCCTGCGGCCCCTCCTGTTTGGCATATACTTCTCTGAAGTACAGGCAAACACTGAAGGGCTGTGGCTGACCACGTTCGTGGATGACTGCAAACTGGGTGCTATAATAGAGTCTCTGGCTGGCATGGATATCCTCCAGAAGGGCCTTAATGAGACTGAAGCATGGTGTCAAAGCCATGGTCTCAAGCTAAATGCTAAAAAATGCATAGTAATCCCCTTTGGAAAAAACAGAGTACCCACGAACTACCACATAGGAGGTAACCCCCTGAAATCTGAAGTAGTAATAAGGGATCTTGGGACCCAAGTAGATAGTCAACTTTCCTTTGATAACCATGTTGCCAAGGTGGTTAGAAAATCCTTCTATGTGACCTATCTGATCACAAAAGGGTTCACATCAAGATCTAAGGATGTAATGGTGCCCCTCTACTCCTCCCTCATCAGACCCATTATTGAGTACAATGCACCAATTGGTATGTACCTGGCTAGGCATCTCCAGCAGCTGGAGAGACCACAGAGGTACCTAACTAAGAGGATTACTGGCCTCAAACAGTTGCCCTATGCAGCACAATTGAAAAAACTAAGCTTTTCTCTGTTGCATAGTGCCTTCTCAGAGGCAATCTCTGTCGAACATACAGAGCCATGTCCAACCCAGAACTGTTGAACATGCTCCATCTTAGCAAAACCAAATCCACTTGAGCTACACGCTCTAGGGATATAAACCTCAGCACAACAATGAATAGGACATGCTGGAGGGATAGATTCCCTTTGCAAAGACTTCCTTTGCTATGGAACAAGGCCCCGATCTACATAAGACAGAACCCCTCACTATCACTCTTCAAGAGGAACCTTGACGAGTGGATGGGTAACAGAAAGTTCACACCAGGGATCATACCAACAGCTCTACTATAGGGACCAAGGGTACTAGCTGCTAGATCAAGGGCCTAGGGAAGTAACCAAAGGGGCGGTGAATACCGCACAATGTGGCTGGGCTAATATATGCCTTCAGGCAGATAGCCCAGTACCTACCTATGAAACTATGGAGGTTCAGTATGGGTCATGTAACTATGCTTTAGAAGACAATACTATGCAAACGAGGTGGAAAATAGTGAATCCCGTTTATCCCCAGTGTGTGATGCAGATCCCAAGAGTGTATGTGCATAGATAGCTGGGTGCAGGACTCGAATATAGGTGAAAGCATGAGGGGGGTGTCAGGCATACTGTATGTACATTGGAGCCCTGTGTCTCAGGATTGCTCCTGCCTTAGCACGCCTAAGCTAGGGGTGTGTCTATACCTGCCTAGTGCAATTGGGAGGGACAACAGCAGAGAGTAGTCAAGGTGAACAAGCTGGGCAAACAGGTGATAATTATCACAATTAGCAGATTACAGGCCCAGCCCAGCCCAGAACACTACGATAAAGTGAGCAAGCACCATACCCATGGGTTTTTTCCACACTCTACACCACCGGTGTATACATGCGGGGAAATTATATGAAACAATCCAACGAAATGAGAAGGGCTGCAGCAAGCAACATAGAGCAACATGTGCAGGAGGCTGAGGGTGGTGAGAATGTGAATGCTGCCGAACAACCCTCAGTGAGGAGACAGAGAAGACCGTACAGACCCAGGGTAACCTACCAGGGGCTACATGAGCTGGAGATAGTGGAGCACTATGGGGTAGACAGAGACCTCCTACAGCAGATTGTTGAGCTGTGCCGGCCACACCTGACACATCAAACAGGCCGAGAGAAACCCATCCCAGTGGATACCAAGGTATGTGTAGGTCTAGGTATACTAGCCGCAGGTACCTCCCAAAGCACAACTGGGGATATCATGGGGATCTCACAAGCATCTGCATCCAGAGTATTCCACCAGTTCCTGGATGCCATGTCACCACATGCCAGTGAGCACGCACATTTCCTTAAACACGTGAGGTGTTGACCAGCAATATGCGTCTCTTCCACCAAATGGCAGACTACCCTGGGGTAGTGGGTGCTATAGCCTGCACGCATGTATGCATCAAAGCACTACCTGGTGAGGGAGATAGGGCTTACATTAACCGCAGGGGCATCCCCTCCATCAACTGCCAGGTCGTATGCGATGCCTAGGGCATTATACTGAATGTGTGTGCTGGCTGCCCTGGAAGCTATGATGATTCCGATATATGGCATCTGATGCAGCTGTACCACACCTTTGCCAATATGGACATCCCCTACAGTCACCTAATGGGGGATGCTGGGTACCCACTGGAGCCGTGGCTGATGACACCCATCAGAAATGCACACACACCTGAACAACTATGCCATAATGAGGCACACACACAGGCAAGACATATAATTGAGCATGTGTTTGGGATGCTCAGGTCATGGTTCCGGTGTCTGGACACATCCAGTGGAGCCTTGCAATATTCACCAGCTACATGCACACAAATTGTTATGGTATGTGCTATGCTACACAATTTGATCCTGCGGAAACAGCTGCAGCAGGAACAGCATGGGGCAGGGCCACACAGCCCCCCGCCAATGCCAAAGCCTGTACAGGCACAGAGTGACTCAGAGGAGGAACTACCTGAGCTGGACCCAGTAGGTGGAAGGAGGCGTGCCCAGTATGACCTGGCCTTGGCAAAGAGGCAATGCATAGCATATGCACTGACACAATAGGTACCCAGGGAATGTCACCCTCTCTGACTCGCACAGACAGTAAAAGGGATGCCAAACATGACACTACCTGTGCTCAGCCATGTATAGGAAGTGCACTGTGTGCATCCGACATAGGCAGCCCTCCAGCACCATCCTCAGGTCTGGCACACCCTCAATGTAAGTCAATCAACCTACCAATTGGCAGTTGTATTAGAATGTGTTTTTACCTGTAGCTATGGTATGGATGTGAGCATGCAAGGGAATTTGGTGGCCGAATATTAAGGCAGCAGACAGTAGACATCCATAGTGGCACCATGACATCTGTAGCACATACCGAGGTCACAATAGTAGCCAGTAGTACACAGGGTGTCCTAACCCACTGCGGGTAATGGGCTGAACATCATGTGTGGCCATACAGCCCACACAAGTCTCAACCAGCTGAACAGGTGTAGACCAACACAGACAAATTCTGTACAATGGCTTCTGAATATGCCCAATGGATGACCCCCCCCCCTCACAGACAAACACAGACAGACTACAGCAGGCCAGGCAGTTGGATGTAGGTTGTGAAGGCTAGGACGTCTGAAACTAATATGTTGGTAATTAAAGCTAAGATCTGGAGTACACTGGTATGCCTCTAGCCAGCACATTAGGTAGATCTACACACTGAAATGGAGTACCTGACATACCAGTACAGTAGTAGCAAAAGTGTACAACTGTCAGCTGTGCCCCCCTTCCAACGTACACATGTAACAGTCATGTGCACTCCCCCCCCAGGTGCTGTGTAGGAATGTGGATACAGTCGGATGTCCCCCCATGCTGTGCAGAAATGTAGCAACAGTCAATGCCACATGACCGATGGATAACCTGCAGACACAGCATGCAACCTGTCAGTGTACAACGCAGAGGTCGGCACCACAGTACTGACTACCTGGACATGTAACACGTAATCCAGTTGACCATACTGGGCATGCTCAAACACATGAAGGTATGACAGTAATGTCAGTCGACAACATGCGAAACGGTCATACTGGGCATGCTCATACACGTAAATACAAGACGGCCAGGTCTGCAAACACCAGTGGTCCGGACATATCTGCCGGTACATTGCTATACTGTTGGATGACTGTGCTGTATGGTATGTGTGTGGTACTGTCTATTGTCTGTATATTTGCCATGGTGTATTGGTAATTCACATTAGCTGTGTGTACAGGGTGTTGCTACCAACACTTGCAAGGGACGGTT